>NC_091137.1:26829241-27142411 GCF_041381155.1 Argopecten irradians | reverse complement strand
TAATAGTTTTAATATCAAATACAATTAAGAATCTAGAGTTGATTACAAGAACAGCAATACATTAAATAAGCAAGATGATTAAGCGTGAAATTGTATATCGTCTGATATGTCATCCCTGCTTGATGAGTTTAAATAAACATGGAATCAAATAAAATGCAGTAACACAGATATGTTTACATTGGAAACAATGAAATCATACATTGATACGACCTTGGAGTTACTTAATGGCCTACACGACTCCACGAGCGCCGACCACAAAAACGTGAAATCCTCTAGAAATTCCTGTGTTAGAAATGTGTTGTAAGAAGTGTTAAAAATACAAATTATAACAAAGTTGCCATATAGACGATATTTTTATAATTACTTCTGGTGGCGATACATTTGAAAATGGCGTAACTAAATTTTATATTTGGAAAACCTTGACACCACGATAAGACACAGCATAGAAATGACGAAATAGCGGATGTTAGTTGTTTTTCTTTGACCAACGGGATGATACGAATGTTTGGTTTTCCTTTCTTAACTATAATTAAGACAGGTGCGTGTGTAGCATATTGTCTTGTAAGAATATATTGTGATATCATATCAACATTACAAGGACGATACAACATCGGCTTGTCACGCATTGTTGACATGCCAATAATATAAATTTCGTAGCGTAAACAAGGTTAACAATATACATATTCATTGACCCATATGGATGTGACGCACGATATGATACAAAGTAAGAATATTTGTCCCCATATCACTTCTAACCTTCCGTTCAAAATCTCCTGTATCATCCTCAAATAGGTGTACAGTTCAACTTGATTAAAACATATTCAAAACAAAATCGGACTTCTCTCTGATTTTCAATATATCATCCCGACAGCCTTGCTGACAGCGTCAATTATTCCACGTGTTAGAAAAGGCCTTAAGATCGGAGACTTTGAAGAGCATCGATCTGATCGTAAAAAGTCTTTAAATTAAATGTGAGTACTGATAATATCATAAATATTATAATCGAATCACGACATTGCAATATTTTCACCTTTTCTCGTGAAACCGACTCGAAAGTAAGAGGTTAAGCTTGGAATCTTATCACACAATAAATAACCTTACAATATCTGCTATGTTGAATGCAATGCATTTCAAAACCATTTCACTATATCATTATACATTACTATAATCGATACTAGTGAACCATTCGCTTGCAAAGTACAATGTAGATAATGAATAATTGGTTGTTCGGTAAAAAGTAGAGAAGCATGATTTCCCCATAACTGGAAAATTTGAAGAATATACTATTGATAATTTTACATAAATTTAATCAATGTGTACACTGTGATATGAAAATGGAATCATTAAATAACATGAATATCTGACGAGTTCATCGATATTATAAGATCAAAAGCATTGCATCTTAAATTATAGTACATTAGTGCAATAATAAATATTAATCCATGACCTCAGAATTTATAACAATATGGGAGGTAAAAATTGATGAATTTATGATAAGTATGATGTATGATATGTGTGAACCATATATGCCAAAGACTCCCCTATGCTTCCCATTTCCAAAGAACATCTGCTTTTGTGAGTCCTTTCTGTGGTCGCTTGTTGGCAATAACAGTTTCGTTCGTAGCCAAAGTAGGTGCTTGTCTCCGCGGTGTTGGCGGTAGCGGTGGGAAGTCTTTAGGCTCACCACCTGTTGATACTAAAACTTGGTTAGGCGTTTGCATAGCATTTTGTTTAAAGGATGCGGACGTCGTTGGTGCAAGTGTAGCAGGTCTTCGTGGCAACCTTCTACGCGTAGGCGTTGTCGGTGGAGGTCTCGTGGGCGGTGGGCGTGTTGGAGGTGGGCGTGTCGGAGGTGGGCGTGTCGGAGGTGGCCTTGTTGTTGGAGGCCTTGTTTGTAAAGGATTATTTTGGTTTAAAAGGTTTTCACGCAACAGCTGCACTAACACGTCGGTAAGGTCTGTATTTAATGGTGGTTCAGTAGGGAGTATTTGAGGTTGTATTTCTAACAAAATCGGTTTATTAACCTCAATGGTCGGGCTTGGTTGTGATGCAGCAACCGCGGCTAAAAGATTTTCAGCAGTCAAACTTTTCACCATAGGACTGTCTGGCATTGACATTCTATTTGCTGAAAGATTATTTATCAAATTTATTGCATTTGAATTTTCAATGCTCGTTACACCACCCACTGCTGCAGGCTGCCTTTCTGTTTCGTTGAGTATTCTTATTGCTGGTCCCTGTGGCGTATTATTCATCAATACATTATCAATATTGTTTAAAGGAACAATACGTATTGGTGGATCGAACGATGGCTTTGTGGGTGATATTGCAATTGTTGGTCCCGGATTTTCCAATCCAGAAGACGGCTGCTGTGCATTAATTTGAGCTAGCAGTTCTTCGATGGTTTTTTCGATTGCATTTCGATTTTCTGATTGACTCATTACTGCAACTGGATTAGCTCCGCTCCCAGTAACACCAATTATTCGATTAATTTCTGCATTGTTGTTTCCACTTATAATTGAATTCAGAACACCAATGTCACTTTTTAACAATGAATTTTGTGTTGCTAGAGTCCTTTCAGTATTTTGTTGGAGAAACGGTGGTAACTTCAGGTCGGTTATGCTTCCAGTTAAAGAATTCACAGGACTTTGTATTTCGATAGTTGTTGGTTGCCTTTCATTTTGAACCCCGACCACAGGGCGTTGGCGATCATTACCTGAACCCAGAATATTAAATATCCCTTGACTTTGAACGCCAATCGATGGTCTTTGTATACCAGCTCCTTCAACTCCGACAGCTGTTCTTTGATCACGCGTGTTTTGAACTGCAATCGGTGTTCTTTGGCTATCTCTTCCTGAAGATTGAAGCCCAATTACTGTTCTTGCCTGACCGGATTGTTCAACGCCTACAGCTGTTTTTTGATCTGTTGTACTTTGAACTGCGATTGGTAGTCTTTGTTGATTATTGCTTGAACGTTGAACACCAATTGCTGTTCTTCCTCGGCCAGATGGACCAACTCCTATAGCTGTTCTCGATTGACTTGCGCTCTGAACTGCAATCGGAAGTCTTTGTCGACTATTTTCTGAACGCTGAATACCAACTGCTGTTCTTGCCCGACCAGACTGTTCAACGCCTATAGCTGTTCGCTGGTCGATTGCGCCTTGAACTGCAATCGGACGTCTTTGTCGATCAATACCTGGTGGTTGAACACCAACTGCTGTTCTTGCCCGACCAGATTGTTCGACTCCGATAGCTCGTCGTTGGTCACCTGTACTTTGAACTGCAGTTGGTGTTCTTTGGCGATCCCTTTCTGAAGGTTGAACTCCAATAGCTGTTCTTGCCTGACCCGATTGATCAACACCGATAGCTCTCCGTTGATCAGGTATGTTTTGAACGGCAATTGGTATTCGTTGCCGATCACTTCCTGAACGTTGAACACCAACTGCTGTCCTCGCCCGACCGGATGGTTCAACTCCGACAACGGTTCTTTGCTCATTTGAGCCTTGAATGGCTATTGGCAACAATTGAGGCTCGTTTGCTGAACGTTGAACACCAATCGCTGTCCTTGCCCGACCGGATGATTCTACTCCAATAGCTGATCGTTGGTCAGATGTGTCTGAAATGGCAATTGGTAAAAGCGCAGGTTCGATAACTGAACGTTGAACACCAACTGCAGTTCTTCCTCGGACGGCTTCTTCCACTGCAATTGGCCTTCTTGGTCGGTCATTAACTGAACGCTGAACACTAATTGTTCTTTGGCGATCACTATTCTGAACGCCGATCGCCGGAGATCGGTTTACAGAGCTTTGAATGGCAACGTTTGTTCGTTGGCGTCCATTTCCTGTTCGTTGGACGCCTATCGGTTGCCTGGCACTTTCAGAACGTTGTACACCTATGGCTGTTCTCTGACGATCGGCCTCTAGGTTTCGAATTCCAATCGGTGTCCGTTGGCGTTCGTTTCCTACGCGTTGAACACCAATAGCAGACCTTTGGCGATCAGCACTTGTAGCTCCGACTGCTGTTCTTTGTCTTTCACCTACTCCTATTACCGATCTGCCAGCTTGCGTAGATTCAGCAGCAACTCCCATTGACAACCTTTGCCGATCAGTACCAAGAACACCAACTGATGTTCTTTGACGATCATTACCCTGAACTGCGACCGGTATTCTTTGTCGATTATTTCCAGTGCCAAGCACACCGGCTGTAATTCTTTGTCGATTAGTACTTTGAACTCCTACAGCTGCTCTCTGCCGATCAGCAGCCATATTTTGAACCCCGATTGGCGTTCTCTGTCGTTCACTCCCTGCATCATTCACGGCCACAGCTGACCGTCGTCTTGCTGGACCAATACCTACAGGATTACGTACACGATTTCTGCCGGATCTCTGCACTCCGACAACACTGCGCTGACGACCATTTCCTGAAACGCCTATTGTCCTCTGTGCCCTTTCTGCAGGAGTTAGGCCAACGGCTGTCCTTGACCGACTTCTCTGTATTTCTGAAATACTATTCCTGTTATTTAAAGAGTCTACAGCGATGTTTCGTTGCCGTGATAAACGTCCTCGATCATTGTTTGTCGCCAACCCAGAAGCACGAGACCTTCCTGTATCTGACATACGTCGTCGTAATGTTTCTACTAGTCCTGGTTCTCGAGAGCGAATTAGTGCCGGGTCTCTTATTTGTGGTTCACGTAAGTCTCTTTGAAAAGGATCATTCATGCCAAGTTGATCTCTTGTCAAAAGAAGTTCTGCTTCATTCCTTAACTGATCCCTTGCCAATGAACCGAGTCCGTTTTGTGAATCCAGCGGACCAGGGTCTGGTAACTGTTCAGACAAAATCATTGCGTCAAGAGCCCTTTCCTGAGCAGTGCGAGTATCTTCGGCTGGTCTTCCTCGTAATCTATCTTGAATATCCACAGTGCGTCCACCCCTTCGACTTGATGAGCTTCTTCCTCTGGATCTCCATTCTGGCACTTCTATAATATCAAACGGGTTGCCAGTTGGAGGTAAAGGAGTAACGTCTGTAAGTATATCCATCGGCAAACGGTTCGATCGAATTCGATCTACAGCAATACCTCTTTCTCTTCCTATCCTGGAGCGATCTCTTGAACTTCGTGGACGATCTAATGAATTAATCGAATTCTCTCTTGTAGCAGCTGCTGCGCGATCTCGAGAACTTGATTGACGATCCCGTCTAGCGGTGCGCATTCGCTGTCTTTGTCGAGATATAGTATTGTCACTACGTATATCGTTGGCCCCTGTAATGAATGATAACGGATCGTCTGTGACTGTAGACTGTCTCGGTTCTGGTGCTCTTGACCTACCCATACCACCTCGCGTTAAGCCAGACATCATTCCGAATAAAGAATTTATCATACCACCTAATCCGCCACCTCCTCTCTCATTATCATTTGTGTCCATCATTTGAAGCAACTTTCTAGACGTAAATTTAGAGCTTTCCTCACCATTGACACTCTCAATGCCTGGTTCAGTCTGAGCTTTATTGTCTTTATTTGTTTTAGTCGGCTTTGTTGACAAGGAGGCACTTGCTTTTGATTGATGTTTATCACTCGGTACAGATGTTT
Organism: Argopecten irradians; assembly: GCF_041381155.1. Lineage (NCBI taxonomy): Eukaryota > Metazoa > Mollusca > Bivalvia > Pectinida > Pectinidae > Argopecten > Argopecten irradians. Next base: position 27,136,830 of record NC_091137.1, on the reverse strand, counting down.
CTCTTTCTTGTGCGTTCCCCATTGCACTTTTTGAATTTGCTGTAACACCAGATTTAGCAGATACATCCGATTGACTATTTCGTGTATTTATAGATTTGTCTTTAAGGGTTTCTAAGGCCGTCTGTTTTCCTTTTAACGCTCCAGATTTGCTGGAGGATAGTTTGAAATCGTTCACTTCAAGAGGACTTACAGCAAGTGCACTACTTCGGGCTGCTGATTTCGATGATTTCTTTGGATTCTGTCCTTTCTTTAAAATTGACGAGCTAACACGTGTTCCACTCTTTGTTTGATTTGATTTCATTTTTTGTAACATTGAATCTTTTACTTTTTGAACAGATCTTGCAGATTCGTCTCCAACAACCCGGTTACTGTCCTTGGTATCAGTGGAATGTGTTTTAGTGACAGGAAACATAAGTGGAGCAGTCTTGGCGGCGGTTTCACTTGTCTTCTTTTTTTGTTTTCCATCAGACTTCGACAAGCGTTTTTCCGCAGCTGTACGTACCTCATCAACTACCTTTGCCTTCCCAATGACATCTTTATGTCCTTTGACAACGTCTTTTAAAGAATCGCTTATAGCAGTTCCTTTCACAATCGGAGTTTGTGCATTTTTGGCAGTCTGCTTTTGAACAACTGGTTTTAGACCTCTGTTTTTTGCTTGCATTCGCGGTCTACTTTTATCGTTACCGGTTGATTTCTCTGGACTGTTCGATGACTTTTTTGTATTCAATTTTACTAATGGATCAGTATTCATTGGTGAAGATTTTATCAGTTTTTTCTTTGAATTAGTTTTCGCTTTTTTAATCTTTGTTTTCATCTTCTTTTCATTTGTTCCTATAATATCGCTTAACACTTCAGTTTTCGGATCGTTAATGACTGGTTTTGCTTGAACAATCGTACGACGGGGACTGGTATCCAATATAATGGCTGGGTCCTTTTGTCCTTTCTTTGTTACTGAATCACTCTTATCTTTGGCATTCTTCAAATTAGTCTTGCTCTGTCTAGAGGACGGCCCAGTTAGAGGACTTTGGCGTGCACTGTCTGTTTGCTCAACGGGCCCGATTTCTACAATGTTCGATGTAACTCGATGTGCTGAGGTAGAAGGCTCTTGGCCATCAGGTTTATTTGTATCCGACCTGACATATGTTGAAGTCTTAGTTTGACTACCAGACAATTTCATGCCTGGGGTGATTTGCGTTTTTTCAGCTTGTACTTGGCTGTCCGATGGTTTTGTGTCCGAGCTGACTTTTTGTACTACAACTTTTCTTTGGCTATCGGGTGGTTTTGTGTCCGAGCTGGATTGCTCTCTAGCAGTCTGTGTGTTGCTATTAGATGATTTTAATTCTGGGTCAACTCTTTGCTCTGAAGGTTGTGTGTTGCTCTTTGACGACTTTGTATCCGAGCCGACTTGTTGGTCCAAATTGTGTGTTTGAATATCAGACGATTTTGTGTCCAAACTGACAACATTGGACGATATTGATATGGGATTGTCGGAAGCAGCTTTTATCACATCTGACTCAACGTCCTTCTTGTTAAGTTCCCTGATAATACTGCGAAGGATAGGGTAGGTTTCTCCCTGGCTACACTGGTCACCCCTAAAGTCGTCTAATGGAAGCGCCCAAACCATTATTCCACCAAACTTATAATTCTTGAGCCACTTCACCTAAAACATGAAATAAAAGCAAATTATAGTGTTAAATATTAAAAAGTTTAAATTGAAAATCAATCACTACGTCGCTTTAAACAATAGTTGATAATGATACTTCGATATTAATTACCTTTTCTTTGATGCTCTGCTCATTATCAAAGCCAATCCATTGGTCACCAAGCACCAAGTGGGGCACTTTCTGTGCATCGTCCCATGTCACCACTGCTCCTAGTTTAAGCATCCTGCATATCTGCAACAGAAAGTGCATTGTAAAAGAAAAGGGTGCAAACTACGCTACGCTTCCTAACATGGAGTAGGTTTAAGATATTTTACACAGAATGTAAAAGTTGAAAAAATACTATTTCAAACATGAAGAAATGCATACCTCATAGTAAGCCAAGAAACCAGCTTCTTTCGTATATGTACCGCTGACACTCCCGCCGGTAGCCAGATCGCCGATTGCGTTCTTGTTAGAGTCAGCAAGGGTATATCCGCGGCCGTACTGTGGAAAACCAACGATGAGCTTGCTGGCTTGTGCTCCCATACGAATAAGATAGTTCATCGTCCACGCCTGTACAAAAATACAGAGATAGTCAAAGTATTATGCCCTGTGATTGACTGTAAATTTGCTGAAATAAGTCAATAGTTGTCAAAGTATTTTACAATAAGCGTTTTAACGTATCACTGTTGGGAATGATATGGTACCATGGTACAAGTTATGTACAGAAAGTGAGATGTATTAACAATATCAATGCAGTTTGATATCTTATTGGATTACGTTAGTTTTGTACTGATTAGTGAAGTTCAGAGGTTGTTTTTTTTCAATAGTAAAATCTGGAGATGTTGAACCTGTTGATGATTTTCAAAGAATCTAAAGTTATCTGGCCGCCATTAAACTTAACAGAATTCATAAGATACGATAACTGACTTCTAGTATATTCCTATTTTCGTTACGGGGGTATAATAATAGCATATACCAGATTCCAGTTCTATATCGAAGTGAACGGGCATCTTAAATCTCGGTTGTACCAAAATAACAGTTTTAATCATCATCTGATATCACTTGCGAGGCACAGAGAATACCAATTAACAAGTCCATGAAACATGGCAAGCATGCAATGAAATTGACGGGTATTGAATAAAAACCAGTTAAGGATAACCAAAGATGGCAAAAACATTACCTTATGTCTAGAAATGAAGGATAGGGTATCATGAAAGGAAATCAATGAAGGTTACAAAGGGATATTATTGTTAGCTCAACTGCAGAAATTAAGTAAAAGTAGAAGTTACTTACATAGGCACTGCCTGTTGTTTAATCCCATTTCAATTTATTTGAAATAAAATTTTGTTGAAATTGAAATGAAAAGTATGAGTAGGAAAACATATCTTACCACATTGAGTTTGGACTGGTACTCAGTTGTGTCCACATTTCGTTTGAAGAGGGCGCTGTGGTGACCTATTGTGTTCTCCCAACTCCCATGGTAGTTATACGTCATGACGTTTATGATATCACAATACCTGGAACCATAAGTATAACGTTGTGAAATTTCACTTAAATATCTAAGAGATATTAAGTTATTTTGGTAGAATATATAATGTACTAATACCAGGACTCTTCCGTCAAATCACCACAGATTTAAATTTCTTCTGAATTTTATTCAAATCATGTACGTAATGATACTGCAATTAACAGAACATGCCGATTAAAAGACTTTTTTCTCTGTCGTAAAGCTCAGATACCACTTGCCTGGACACGTCCGGAACTTTGAATCCGTTACTAATCTTATCCTCGCTGGCCGGTACAGCTATAGACAGTATGAGGCGGTCTCTGGCTGGTGCTCTCTCCTCCTTCTCAAATACAGTGCTCACCTCCTATAATGCAATCAGTGAACATGTTATTACAAGGTTCTAAAAGGTTTACATTCTGCATTATTTAAGCATTGATTGTCTTTGAGTTGGCATTCATATTGGCTATGAATGCCAACGGAAAGACGTTCCATGCTTACATTTACATTTGGTTACAATTTTATGATGAAATCGCAAGGGATTCTGCATCTTTAAGGAATTAATCATTCAATATCTTCATGGATGGAACAGCCATTTGAACAGCCGTTTTCCGTGTTCATTAGCACGACAATTGTGACGTCACAATAAACGCTTGAAGTGCATAAACTATATGAATGCAAACTGCGCTGGGTAATGTTACATAGAGGGACTGCAATGAAAATGTAAATATTACATTATGAACTCGCATTGTCAAGACGTTGATGTTATTGTTCTTCTTTTAATAGCAATATGATATGACGCTATATATAATAAACGTTTTTAATCAATCCCTATTTTTTTTAAATCAAAGACCTTTTATTCAGTCAATATGTTGATATACCGCCCTGCTATAACATAAAATAATGATATCTGGCTACGACCTTAATAATAATTGCAATTTAACAAGGCGGTATTACATCATATTGCTCTTTAATTATTTAATTTATGATTACTTTTTAATTAATTATTGTTAGTATCTTACATTTTTGCAATTTCTAAAAGTTTCCTGGAGTAACATATCATTCGATAAACATATACAACAAAACGAATTAACCAAAAAATGTTTTCTACTAAATCAACAAAAATTTAGTCCAAATAAATCACCAATAGCATTTCGTACTGATACACACAAAAAAACCAGTAAGACAATGTAATCCTTTCAAACAAGATGTGACTAATTTTCTTTGAAAAGAAACACCAGAAGACATCCAGAAGATCATATCATATGTTTGAATGTAACAGTGATATATTAAACGCAGCCATGTGTAGTGGTTGGTGTACGTTACATATATGTACGAACTATGTTTATCATTTACCTTCAATAAAAAGGAAAGATTGTCTTTATCACTTGGTGAACCACCTTGGCTCCCGGGAAACTCCCAATCAATGTCAAGGCCATCAAAAAACCTCTTTCGCAGGAACGTCACTGTACTTGTAGCGAATTCTCTTCGTCCTGCTTCACTAGCTGCTAAGTCCGAGAAAGGTTTGGCGCCTGCATTCCATCCGCCCACCGAAAGTAAGACTTTTAACTTCGGATTGACTTTCTTCAGATCTGTTACGTGCTCGTACCTGTAATACAAATGTTACATTAAATATCTTAAATGGTGAGATTTTTTAGGTTTTTGTTTCTATTATTGTATGCCATGGGTAAATAACCAATAAAAATGTTTTATAATTCAAAATCGTTTTTGAAAATTTTCTAGATGTATACACCACAACGATATAATCAAAGTTTTCTGCTACAGTGTATATTTCAAATAAATATGAGGTTTTTTTCCTGATTTCTGGATGAGTCGCTTACATATTTTCTATCACAGTATATGAATTTTAGTAAAATACCAAACTATGAAATAGGCTTTTAGCTATTTTTAGTTATTATTATTTTGTTGTTGCTCATGTTTTTTTTTTATTATTTGATCAGTGATTTATCTGATCACATATTTCTATAAATCGCTTGGGTAGTCGACAGTAAAAACCCGTTTCATCATGTTGCATACTTTTATATTTGTGGTATACTATGACCTGATGTATGATAAGGTCACCTAAATACGTGATTGTTGTACATGTACATGGTATTTCTCTTCATTCCCGTTAGTTATTCTTATCAAAGAACTGTGCACGGTTCCAAAATCCGTTAAATTTTCAAACCTGTTATCTAGTGATTGAATTGTTGAATTTAAAATATCGAATACGTCTTTGATACAATTGGTATGTGTCATTGCCGATGTAGTTGTCATGGTAACCACCTAACCAAAATAATTACAAAATAAAAAATGTGAAAACTTTCTCATTTTGTTGGGTTTTTTTCTGATTGAAATCCTCGTATCGTTGGACAAAATTTCTATTTCTCCTACAGATGTTGCTTAAGTGTCTTCATATTTCAGTTGTTCAAGATTGCGTTTGTGTTTGTTTGCATAGTCCTGTACACAAACAAAAATCTCTATAAATCGTTTTGAATGTTAAATTGCAGATCTTCGTACTCTGGTTAAAACACCTCCTACGTTGTAAACCCACTATCAATCATATCAATGATAAACAAAGCAATATAAAGGTTAATAACTCTTGAATGGTCATATTGTATACATGTATGCAGATATTATTATGGGTTTCCTTTACGTTACATATTACACCAATTAATGGGTATGCTGAAGAGGTGTTGTTAAAAGGAATTTTGTCCTTTATGAAAAGAATAATATGCTAGAAAGTATAAAATAAATAGATAAATTGTTAGGTTGATAGCATGATATAAAACTAGTTGTAGACTATATCCCTATTGTACATTATAGTTTTATTGTGTATTAAGGTCTTTGGTCGAGCACCTGTTGGCTTACTTAACCGGACATGTCACGTCCGTACATACTTTATGTATATCTAACGACAAAGTAATGACGCACTCGTTTAACGTTATAATGATAGGGGTGATATATGTCCAGTGATATCACGATCAGTCAACGGGAGAACGTGAGGGGAAGTCCGATCACTACACCCATCATTCGATTTGTAGTGAAGGCTAAATGTTCGTTCTATTTGATTTACAAGTGCTGTGAACTCTATTACATGTTACCCAATATTTAAAAAGTGATTATCATATTTAAAGAGCTAAAAATAAAATAAAATGAGTCATGTTCGTTTTCTAAATGATTAAGTGCCACATTAGTTGAAAAAGATATGTTCAGGGCATAGAATGAGGAAGCTTGATTCTAGTGTGCTATACGCATTGGCTTACAACTATTTCATAGACAGGATGACCAAATAAGAAATATGCTTACTCTAACCAGCTTATATAGCATGTAGGTTGATGTTATCTAATTGTTAGATGACTTCAAAAAATGTAGCTCTTTGGGTAATTTCAATTTAAAAAAAAAATCACATACTTTGTATAAATTTTTGTTATAATGCCTCAGAAGCTTACAGTAGTGAACATATAGTTTTTCCGATATGATTTTTTTTTAATAGTTCACTTAAGTGTTCAAAGCTGCTCCCTATCAACCAACAACAGCTGGTAGCGTATGATACATTAACATCAACATCTATTAACCCATATATAATAATGTATAAAGTAAGTTAAATATCACTTTACCGTTGTTGATGATAGTAGCTGGGCAAAAAATTACAGAAATTGTAACAACGAATATGATTCTAGGCTGAATAAAACCTAAACCTAAACTAAATAATTTAGTATACAAAATCATTCTACGTTGTAGTAAGTGACGCGGTCTTTATGATCGACTGATTTAGATATCCCAATTTCCATTAATTACATAAAATGTATGATGTTGATTGGCGGATATATATTGTATGAACTAAGTTAGCTAATTTCAACTTACCACTTACAAAGAAAATTAGTTAAATTAATTACAATAATCTGGAAATACAGTCATGAGACAAACATATTCTTCACTGTTGTTTAACCATATATATGTGTGTATTTTTATATTTTTTTCTTAATTGTTCTGGAAAAAATGCAAATATTATAAGTTAAAAGTAAAAAGCTGAAAGCGTAGACAATTCTTCATAAGTATGCCAAATTTGGTTGAATTCCATCAATAGACGAGATCAGAAAATTCAAAGAAAAAAAAAGAAAAAATACATAGACTATATCATAGAAAATAAACAAACGTGACGAATACTGATGTCCAATGACTGCACACCTTAATTTGCTGCTTCTTAGCGATGAAAATTACAACATGTTCAATCTTATATAACTCCATGGGAGAATTCTGAACATACATATAATTTTAAATATTCACCATTCTTACTATATATTTATTATTATACTTAATTAATTAACTAAAAACTTTTGAATTGTTTAATTTGCATATGTTAAAGTCCTCATCAATATGTTGATAGTAGTATAAAAGGAGACCTCGATTGAAGTTGAGATGACTTGTGCCTGTTAAAGTCAAAATTGCTGTTATCTTCAATCTGATCTTAGATCTGCTATAAATGACAAGCGAATCAATTATGTGCAATGTTTTATGATGGTAAAATATAAAGATAATGCTTGATGAAAGGGTAAGCATTGATGACAGCTATGACTTTTAGTAATTGAAGTCTTCCCGAATTAAAATAACCTATACGCTAACACCTTTTATCAGACTACCGCTTACATTGTAAATCGTGAACAAGCACTTTTCAAAAATTCAGCTATACATACACATGTAGAATAGTAGCTACGCCGCAGTCACCCTCGATATTCCAGGGTTTACTATCACTACTATTACATCCACCAGAGGACTATGTCATAGCAAAACTGAAGGCTTTGTGTGCGACATCTTGAATCATTTTATGTAAATAAAAATAAAAATAGGTCGGTGGAACAGGTATACATATTTGACTTTGACGTGTGACGTCGCGCCTCTGTAATCTTCTAATAAATGTCTGTGTGTTTGTATTTGGTCAGGGTCTATGGTCTGACATACTTTCAGGTTACTTATGACACAATCCAAGGGTGGATATGGGTGATAGTATCAAGGATGGGCTGCAGTGTGTATATCCTAAATCGTACATTTTGTACCTATGCCTAGCCATCAATCAATGATGTTATATTATGTTACCGTATTAGACCCAATAAGCGCCCAGTGTGTTTAAAAATTGGAAAAAAAATAAAAGGTGCTAAGAAGACGCTATTACTGCAAATCTATACTGTTTTGTGTAGTTTTGGTCTCTATTTATGCTTGGGCAATTGAAATTGGGGCATCAAAAAGGGGAAGGGGTGTTTATAGGGACATGGACGCTTATAAGGTCGAATACGGTAGTATATCTAGCCTATGTTTTAATTGCTTTCTATTGCGACGTTAGTTTCTGAACCACATTATTTGTTTTTTTGTAATACAAAGCCTGTGTTCCTACAGTACACTGTAAACATTATGTAATACACGATAACATTTTATATGTTTGTGTTACATTGTAATAAACCATTAGCTTCTTTAACATATTGTATGATCGGTAATACAGTGTATGTTTAGACAATGCATCATATGTTTTCTGAAATACAAAAAATGTACACTGTAATTGATGTATTTACTACAACTATGCATGACAACAGCACGTTATGGGGGCGGGATTCGGACGGCCGTGTAGAGGTACACTGACATGCTTGAGCTACTTTATGTCAATCCACAGTCAGAATCAGTAGATTATGTTTAATATATCTGAAAGGTTTAGGTTTTTCAACATAAAAAAATATAGTAAAAACTTTTCTACTGATGACAAACATATTATACCAACAAACTCATACATTATGTTGCGATTAATCTGAGTTTCCAAACTTTTCACATAATGTACACAAATATCCACTACAAGTTGACAAAATGGCCTTTCATATATTAGAACTATATATGACACCACTGTGGCCTAAGGCATATGACACAAGACATATTTCAGTAACATTATAAACCTCTCAGTGTGGGGGTGGCACATCTAATATACAGCACTGAACAGCTGTGATATGACATAGGCACACAGACGTTGACAAAATCTACAAAAATCTCAATTTTATCACTGTCGAGGATTTTCTCAAATAAATCTTCAGTGATACGGACTTTCAAGCGACATTTGCTTCCAGATGGTTGTTTTCAACAACAACAACAAAAGTACAGATACATCTAATGATGTTCTTATTTATGTTATATTGTTGAAAACAAAATTAACGTTTCAGTCTCTTACATGTGAACAAAGATTAACGAAATACATTATATAGTATATCAACTACATTTCGATGTGTCAGCAAGGTTTGTATTTAGTGAGAGATTCTCTTCTTATCTACTAGACGTAAAACCATAAAGAGTGATTCGATCGTTGTAATCTTCCAAAATCCATATGTTAATTCCACCTTTACTGTCTCCAATAATTGTTCTAATAAATTAATTGTCGTTACTTCCGTAAATAAACGTTACTGTAGATGAATTCCGTCATTGTAAATCGGATATTCGTCAGTGTAGATAAATTCCGTCATTGTAACTCATATATTCTTCACTGTAGATAGATTCCGCCATTGTAACTCAGATATTCGTCACTGGAGATAGATTCCGTCATTGTAACTCAGATATTCTCAGATCACTGTAGATAGATTCCGTCATGTAACTCAGATATTCGCCACTGTAGATAGATTCCGTCATTGTAATCAGATATTCTTCACTGTACATAAATTCTGTCATTGTAACTCAGATATTCGTCACTGTAGATAGATTCCGTCATTGTACAAATGTAACTAAGTTATTCGTCACTGTAGATAGATTCTCCGTCATTGTAACACAGATTTTCGTCACTGTATATAGATTCCGTCATTGTAACTCAGATATTCTTCACTGTAGATAGATTACGTCATTGTAACTCAGATGTTCGTCACTGTAGATAGATTCCGTCATTGTAACTCAGATATTCGTCACTGTAGATAGATTCCGTCATTGTAACTCAGATATTCTTCACTGTAGATAGATTCCGTCATTGTAACTCAGATATTCGTCACTGTTGATAGATTCGGTCATTGTAGCTCAGATATTCGTCACTGTAGATAGATTCCGTCATTGTAACTCAGATATTCGTCACTGTAGATAGATTCCGTCATTGTAACTCAGATATTCGTCACTGTAGATAGATTCCGTCATTGTAACTCAGATATTTATCACTGTAGATAGATTCCGTCATTGTAACTCAGATAATTGTAACTCAGATATTCGTCACTGTAGATAGATTCCGTCATTGTAACTCAGATATTCGTCACTGTAGATAGATTCCGTCATTGTAACTCAGATATTCGTCATTTTAGATTCACTCCAGCATGTCTCCAATCAATAATCTTTCTGATAGCTATGTTGGCAATTATTGTTTCTGTGTAGTAATTTGGTTCTTACCGTACAGAATTACATCATTTTGTCCCCAATAACCTTTCTTGTAGAATAATTCTAATTGTATGATTCCTGATTCCGATAATCGTTACATGAAATCACATTTCTTTCATCGATGAGTGTTTCTGTAGATTAATCCTATCATTACTTTTGACTCCGATTAGATTACTGAAGAGTTCCATTTTCATTTTTCATCGATAATCATCTCAATATAAATGCTCTTATCTATTTGTTTTGATATGGTGACTGGACGATGTCCTCTGTGGTCACTGCATCAGCAAAACAGGTGGTATACCTTTGTATTAAACTGTTTATACATGACAAGCCGACAATTTTTGCTTTAAGTTAACAAATGAAATCTGTATATTTCTTGTTGAAACGTATCAGTATAATGATTAATACAATATTGATCATGTTCCAAGTCGTTAATGATTTTGTGTGGCGAAAACATTATCGTTAAAGATTTGTATAAATAAATTAATAAAAGATTATTCAAGAGAACGACGAATGTATATGCACTCGTCCTTACAGGAGACGCGCCTCATTAAATCTGATGAAGATATTCATACTGCTAAGGTGAGATAACTTTGTCGTGTGTCAGTGTGACACCAGTAATGAATACAGAAAGTTTTATAATCCCGATTTAATGAGGAGACGACTACAACAGACAAATACGACATATTTATGTACATTACTTGTGTAATATGCGTTACGTTACGTGGCATTGATTGTGCATGTGTCGGATGATTTGTTCTCTCATACCTACGGATGTAATACTACATTTTCTCGTGCAATACACTTGTGTCGTATAAGGTTGAAAATAAGCCGAGGATTTTACAATATTTTGTGATCCCTCGCGTAGAATATCCCTAACCTTCATATCCACAAATGAAAGAGTATTTTTCTCTCATACCTCGACGTTTTATTGCAATTTTAACACTATGATCTTCTGCCATTTTGTAAGAAATTCGAAAAAAACGCGACTGCTAATCAATTCTCGAAATATGAAAATTGCTTGATATTTTCAACGCAAATCTCGTTTTTGTACCTTTGAAAGTAAACACAGTCTAGTTTCTGAAAGAAAAAAATGTTTAAATTGTACTGAGAAAATAGTATTTAAAAATTTTGTTGACGCTGTTTCGTCTGGGAGCTTTATTGCATTATTAGCCATGCAATGTAGCCTTTGGCGTCATAAGTCTATTGCCCGAGACCAACCGGTAGCTAGGGGATAATTCTCTCATACCTACAGAATTACACGGCTACCCATGCAACACAACTTGTGATGATATTTGTTACCATTTCTGAGAATCTATAGGCGCATATGTAGTACTTTTGTAGGATAGAGGAATGTTAAACTAACATTCGGTGAACTAAGTGGTCAACAGTGTTCCTCGACAAAAAATAAAACCTTTTTATTCCGTTTACAAAAGCATGCTAAAATGTTGTAGGGAAGATATATATTTCATAATGTATTTTATATAAAGATGAACGCAATCTGATGTTGTTTATTCATTATTGTTAGACAAAAAAACATGAAAACAATAAAAGTTTCTGTTCTGTTTACCTACACATGAACTTTGAAAGGGACAATTCAGTCTAAGAGTACACTAACATTTGCACGTATATCGGAAACAAACTAGTTTTAAAGGGACATGAACCTTAAATAATTTGTTCTGTATGCTCAGATATGGTTTTCAGATGTTTATTGAATAATTTATTACAATGATTGGTTATCTAAAACGACAGGAAAACGTGGGAATACCTACCGAAAAAATGATAAAAATAGACCGTCATATTCTATTTTTGGAACACAAAACGAAAGCTGGCCGAAAGCGAGGTTATAACGAACAACAAACTTGCCGACATGACAAGGAATATTAGTTTTCCACATTTTAAGATTATTTTCTAATTTACGATGGTTGAAAAATGAACTTTAAGCCATATTTGTTATAAAACAATTTGCATTTAGCGTAAGAATGATAAGCCAAAAGTCAAACGAGACTTTTCATTCGACACAACGACAGGGCACCGCGAGGGGCGGTTCCTGACTTATTGCACCTACAGAGACCGGACAGAAGTATTCGGACAAAATGGCCGCCGTAACGTCATGTGTACATCTCGCTAGGAAAATAAAACCCTTTATAAAAAATATATGTGTTGTGATACTGACCTAATATTTGGTGATCTGACCCTTGGACTTTCGTACTTCCTTCAGACGATCGGGGATCGATTGGTATAAACCTTGAATGTATTCTACATCAATGCCTTGCCAGATGATTTGTATTGCGTCAAAAAGTTCTGTTTGATTAGTGATGTTGTTGACCACTGTTTTTAGTCGTATTTTAAGTTTTAACCACACATTTTCGATGATATTTAAATCAGGACTTTGTGGGGGCCATTCTAAAACGTGAATACCATGGTTTGTAAAAATTCAGACACAACACGAGCCTTGTGAACCGGAGCATTGTCCTGTTGAAAAATGTAGTTTTGGTTTGCGAAGTGTCTCGCTAAAACTGGCCACAAATTCTCTTCCAAAATTTCAATATATTTTAGTGAATTGATGGTTCCATTTACACTGCAAACAGTACCAACTCCATGATGGGTAATACACCCCCAAATCATCACGGAAAGTTTCCGGTGTGACCGCGGACAGATGCAGGCTGGCCGGTATGCCTCGTCTTTTCGCCTCCATATAAAAATTCTGTTGTCATTACCGATCACGATTTGACTTTCATCAGAAAAAATAACATCTTTCCAATAGTTTTCTAGTCAGATTTCTTTTAGCAAAGCAAAATGTCACACGTTTCCTCAAATTGACTTCACGCACAACCATGGTTTTCTTCACTACCCTTCTACGGTATCCCTGATTTTTTAAATTCTGGTCAATCGTTTTACTACTAACCTGTACATCATTTACAGTGTTCCTGTAGTCATTTAATTCGGCTGTTACTTCATCCAACGTTTTTCTCCTATTTCCACGCACAACTTTTAAGAGCCTTCTCTGGTCCCGATCTGTCAAATATTTTCTATGTTTCCTCGTCTCACATATCGTTTCCAAATATCAGAAATTGTAGATTTTGGTATGCCTAACCTATCTGCAACAATTGTTTGTTTTATCCCACCTTCTATCATCGCTACGACCGATTTTCTTAAGCCTGATGTCACTTCTTTACCACGACGACCCATGTTATTTCCTTGAATTCCTGCGATTCCGTCAGCAGACGACGTAATTTATTTTTACCGCCACAACATTACGCATGACGTCATCTTTCCGATGACGTATACGATGACGCGAACCAAGCCGCCAAACTGGATTTATTCCGATTTTTACGCGCCGCGCGAAATTTAGCGGTATATATCACGACGCGTTTGTCCGAATACTTCTGTCCGGTCTCTGTATGTACGTCACGCAAGTATAAAGTGGGGAGTTGCTCCTGTCTCTTGCATTTCAGTGATCCATTAACAATTAAGGATTGTTAGATTGCATTTATGGAGATATAAATGCAATCTGGGTGGCAGATAATAGAATAGCGCCGTAGGGCGCTATGAAATTCCACCCAGATTGCATTATATCTCCAAACATAACAATCTTTTGTTATATTTACATTTATTTAGTTCAAAGTAAAACTAATGAGATGCGAGTGAACTCCGAATTCCGCTTCAGCTTAACCAACGCCAATTCAATGGATAAAAAAAGTCCCTATAAAATTGAACAGCATTTGTTTTCAATGCTTTTTTATTAATTATCCGACTTTAAAGATTTTTCATAAGTTCATAACAAAAGTTCACCATAATGTCAATTTTCCGTAATATGGGTCAGATCGCATTCATTTAGTAGATATTACTACACCAATCTAGGCTGCATTTATTGGCTCATAATGCAGATCACGGTTATCATTAGAGTAATGGGAGTCGCAGTGGCAAAATGTAAATATTAATATTTACCTACTTTCCCAATCGCGTACGTTACTGACTCTTGACGTACACTGTTTTCTATCGGAATTCGTTTATGTTCGCTTGGTGACCACCTTATATCCCTACGGCCCAATAGTCCGAAGTCCCATTAGTCCTAAGGCCCGTTAGTCTGAAGGTCCAATAGTCCTAAGGCCCGTTAGTCCGAAGGCCCGATAGTCCGAAAAAAAATAATATAACTGGAATTTATATGTGAACAGTACTCGAAATGTTTATTACGGTTTTCGATGCAAAAGATTTGTTGTAAATTTGCTAAGGTATACTTACATGTATGTGACTATAGATTTGATGAAAAATGATAATAAACAACGAAATGTTGCGAATTTTAAAAAAGAGCATAATCTTGAAATACGTAAACGTATCTGATATTAAAGAGTATATGAATTTTAATTTAGAATGCAATCCGGTTTAACATCACCCCCCAAAATATCATTATGCGGACCATTTCTGTCATTAAGGGTAGAATAAACAAGTCAAAGAAAGGAGAAGAAACGCAAAATACGTGTACATATTGTAAAATATAACGTATATAAGGTATAATAAAGGTCATTTTTCGGTAAAATTTGATTATATATACATCATTTTTTCATGGAGCAACGTTAACACTAATGCAATCAAATTACAGTGTACATAAGGATTACAATCGGACATCTTAAAGCTCGTATGCTTGTGAGATATCTTTTAAAATATAACATATAAACCTGTTTTAGTATTATTTTTTTATTTTGATGTAATTTTGACCTCGCAATGCTCCATGAAGAAATGACAACTTGCCGTCCAACCGTCCATATAAATTGTCAGATCAGCACTGCACAAAAATGTTTTCGTGAAAATACTTGTACTTTAATTGTAACAACTATATAACTTGCAATATTTACTAATTTTCGGACTAACGGGCCTTCGGACTAAAGGGCCTTCGGACTATTGGACCTTCAGACTATTGGACCGGACCTTCGGACTATTAGGCCGTAGGGATATAAGGGTGTCACCGTTCGCTTCACCCACGTTTTTGACCCACCATTTTGTTTACATTCTATATTTGAGCAGTGCATTGTGGGAGGTCATCACTACAGTTCAACACTACTATACTGTCGTTACAAAATTCGACCGGGCCGGTTCAAAATACCGAAAGATGGAATTATTTTATTTGACACATTTGCGCAATAACTGATATATATTACTTAGTAAGGTATCTGAAACGTCTTAAATATGTATTTTACTCAAATTTACATGGTTTATTTAGGTTCATGTCCCTTTAATAGAAATTAGATAAGTTGGTTTTACTTAGTCCGCTAACCTGCCTATATTATCATGCTTTTTAAATTTAAATTTTTTTGCCTAATTTATATATATATATTTTTTTAAAAGCCTAATAATATAGGCAGGTTTAGCGGACTAGGTTTTACTATGACATGCCAGACAAGCCTCACTGTAATAAAATGTATGTGAGATGTTCAAACTCGCTTACTGTCCGCAATTACACATAGTGGTCGGATGTATTGAATTGCGAACCCTGGCCCTTGCCAGTTTTGTAAAGAATTTGTTGTCTAGAACTACTCAAATCGCTCTTACAGTAGTGTGTTTACCTTATCAGATGCATGTTTTTGTCTGAAATAACTTCATCAACTCCTCAGTGGCCATTTTCTTGGGAATCGATACAGCGTGCATATTGTACCTTAATCTAATGATATTAGATCTCGATATTGAGAAACTTCTGATGTGCAATATCGAGATCTAATGCCCGAACCCTATACGAGTCTT
The DNA here is from genome assembly GCF_041381155.1 of Argopecten irradians. Lineage (NCBI taxonomy): Eukaryota > Metazoa > Mollusca > Bivalvia > Pectinida > Pectinidae > Argopecten > Argopecten irradians. The sequence continues at coordinate 27,120,558 of NC_091137.1, read as the reverse complement.
CGCAAGTTACGCCCTCGAATTAGAGCGGAACTTTGACGCTTAATTACCAAGTGAAAAACTTACCAGAATGTCAAAAAACATGTATAGCGTGAATCAGTAGTTATCCATGAACACATCCTGGTATAAGAATAGGTATGACATAACATTAATCCACGGAATAATCACACATTTAAGAGCTGACCCATAGCATCGCTGTATAATCTAGGTTAATTCCTATTCAAATTTTCGTCACTTCCGGTTTATCAAATTATTGTACGGTGTATCAAATGGAAAGATAATATTAATAGTGGTAACCAAGGTTGTTTATATGCACGGAAACAAGTATTTTTTATTAGTTCTGATTGATTCTGGAAATATTTAAATAAATTAATGCATTTTAGTCGAAATACTGCAAAATATTTCATAGTTAAAGATACTTTTACTTTCCGTCACCATTCCGTAATTTGTAACAACCGATTAAAAATGGCGACCGGGTAGACTTACAAATAGTGGTGGGGGTATAGAAATGTCTAAATTCGGTATAACAGTGCAATAGTGACGTTTTGAATTTTGGATTTAACATGATTTGAGATAATTCTTTCAGGATATAAAAGGTTAGTGTAAACACAACTTGAAATTTTGAATTTATATCAAGCCCATTTCTGCGCCGTGTGAATCCTGCCTCGATTGTTAGAGGTTAGACACGACGTAATGATCAAAAGTGTCTCGTCGTGCTATACCTCTAACATTGTTGGAGTAATTGTACCTGCTTAATCGTATTGATCAACGGAATTACAATCGTGAAAGTTGTCGTGTCGATATCTTATGTTATATGTTTCATAAGGAATGTAGAACAATACATTTATATCATATTTTGTTTCCTAGTTATGTAACAGAATTAGCTTCACTGAATTGTCCCTCTAATTATTAGCACGAACTAGTATACAAGGACAATATTAGTAATCTCTCTAACGTATTTAATTTATACCCGAATTCACCAGCTCCCACCAACTTCGTTATGACGAGTTCATTCTTATTTGAAGCAATACAAGATTCTACAGCATGCAGGTTAAAGATGTTCCATCGCCGACAGAGCATGAATGATATTCATTATTTGAACAATAATTGGCGTTTAATCGTGTATATATATATGCCTAATTAGCACAAAAATAACATAAAATAATTTAGTTCGCCTTTGGTGCATGCGCAATCAGTACTTCATTCCATATATGATATTGTGCCACGGAATTTTTTCGGGGTGCAAAAATTAATTATTTTTCATGTTTTTAACTTGAAGTAAATCAGAAGCTAAAACTTTTTAATAGTGGTAATGGTGTAAAGTAAGTAACTTTTGTAACTGAGAAAATACTAAATCGTCTGTTACTGTTTTTGATAGTGAAAAAATATCCTTTGTCGGCGGTGGAGCATCTTTAATGCAAATTAACTTATTTCCGCATGCGAATAAATCATCGTGACAATCTAAACTAGGAGGTTTCCTCGAAAATAAATAGTTGACAAAAATGTCAGTTGTCACAAAAACTCGAAATTTACATCGCCGAAAAATCAGTTAGATTTCATAATATTACTTACAAGCCTTTCTTCCAGGGTACTGTCTCATCGTTCCATTCAATGGGAACTATCCGGTTTCCGGCGAGTTTTGCGAACGCAAAAATGACGTGAGTACATAGAAAGGGGTCTATGTCTGAAGGGAGGAACTTGCCGATATCTGAACGGTACTGAGACCAGTTTGTGTAGTAGCATATCTTCTTATAGGGATCAGCACAGGCAGCACATACCAAAACAAGTGTCACTGTAAAGAAAGGAAGATACTTGTATATAGGAAAATTACAGAGTTAGCTCCCTTATGGGTAGGTATCGATTGTTACGTCATTATCTTGTGAGCGCAATTCACGTCATACCGAAAAGTTTGGCGTTACGCTCGCACATGACATCACAATAAATAACTACCCGGAAGGGCTGTTAACTCTGTATTATGTAAATACAGAATAAAGGCAACATGCTAATACGACCACTTTTATTAGGTCCGAAATAAACAATTTCAACACAAGTCAACCTGTGTATTAAGACCAACCGGCTTTAAAGACAATTTTCCACTATCCCTTTGGTGGTCTTCATGGACTGGTTTGAGCTTCATCTTATTTAAACAAAATGGTCACTATATTTTATTTCAATATGTCAATGAGCAATTTGATTTTACAGAATTTAGTTTACCTCAATATTTTCATGCCACTAGACACAAATAGACACAATCATTCTGCCTTACAACGTGGGGTTTCACGTCATTTAGAATAAGTGTTACTTACGTATTAGAAAAATGTGAGATTCCAAAAAAAGCGAGATTACCATGTACTTTTACACCAGTAACACGTGTAATATCATGATGACGTCAGCGGTAACACAAACAATACAAATTGTCCACTATAAAAAGTTCAGGTATACAATACGATGATGTCAACATAAGTTAATGCTAGGTAAACTGTCGCCATCAAAAATATGCTAAAACGTTTATAGATACCAGATAGAGCATACCGAGAATGGAATGACGAGTCTACATCTCTGGAAGATATACTATATACTGTATAATACATTCATAAATATCAATGACGTCAAAATTGTTCCACCATATAGGTATGTGAGGAAGGTAGACCTGATAATTAACAAGGAGACTGGTGTAAAGACGATTTACCTTATTTCTGATAACATTTCCATGAAAAAATTCTTAGTAAAAACAGTTTATTGTAACTCACTCAACCAAACAAACAAAAACAAAAAATAACAAGAAAATGTAAAGACAATAAACACAACGGTATCTTAACTATCCATTGAAATTATTTGATTGCATGTATAATTTACTATTCATTTATTTATAGATTTTATTGGATTTCTTAAATTTAGTTATTTATTTTATTATTATTTTTTTGCATGCCACATAAATTGTAGCTATATATTGAATACTGTGGAGAAAACAGTGACACATTCATTAATACATTGAAATTGTCTTGTTATATTGATATAGCAAAATTAACAATATGTGATATACTTTAGTACAAACGTATACTGAACCTTCCTACAGAAAACCGTGAAATAATTAGCTAGATTATGCTAATAAGAAGACATTCATTTTCCATGAAAACTTGCTTTTCGGCGTCAACTCCCTTATTCCTGTTATTAAATTGTAATATTTGAGACAAGTGCGCGTTGGTACTATTAATTAGCGCCAAATCGTGTATAAACTTATGGCCTTATCACGTAATACACCAAGGATCCATGGACCTGTCACAGACAATATGTGGGGAAAATGTTAAATTGAAAGAAAAAAAAGATATCTTATCTGAAAGTCAAAAATATTTATATACAGCATGTGCACACATATATACATCTATTTGTTACTTCCGTTACAATATGGATTATATTAACTTATATCTACATTATATTTAGAATACAATAATGAGAAATGCATTAACGTTACAAAACTGGACACATTCACGTTTGTTTTTATTTCAGTCTGCTGACTCATCAGTTGGATATACATAATTACACAATTTTAAAGGGTATACCATATAATACAAACGTAGACAATACTAAATTAGTAAGGGTATAACTAATTAATTAATGAAGACCGTTTTACAATAGCAGTTTCAGCATTCTATGTGAGATCAAGCTAAAACCTTTTACCTATTAAATGATTACGGCTCACTTCAAATGAAATATTCACTAATTAGATTTTAACCAGATAAAGACGTCAATAGTTAACGTGATATATATTCTTCGCTTAAAATCTAACTTTAAATCTAACTATTCTTTTCTTTTTCGATTTCCCAAATTAAAGATGATCCACCGCCGACAGAGCATAAACGATATTCATCATATGAACAATAATTGGTGTTTAATCGTGTATATACATATGTATATGCCTACTTAACACAAAAAAATAATATAAAATAATTTATTTCGCCTTTGGTTCATGCTCAATCAGTACTTCATTCCATATATAGGATATAGTGCCACGGAAATTTTTTCGAGATGCAATTAATTATTCTTCATATTTTTAACTTGAAGCAAAATTAGAAGCTCAATTTTTTCAATGGTGGTAATGGTGTAAAGTAAGTAACTATTGTAACTGAAGAAAAATAATCATTCGTCTGCTCGTGTTTTGATAGTGAAAAAATGCCATTTGTCAGCGGTGGAGCATCTTAAGCAATTTTCTGCTTCAACTTAAAAAAAAACAAATCCCGTATGGTCATATATTAACACTGTTGATAAATAAAAAATAGGAAATACTCTTTTGTACAGCAAATAGTATCTTCAGCAAATAGTATCTTCAGTAAAATTGTTTTCGTTCACAAATGATTTATCTAAACTTATTATGAAACCATTTGACACGGCCATTGGAGAATAATAATATCAAAACAAGTACCGTTGAGGCAATAGAGACAAAAATATCGAAAAACTTACCTGTTAAAATGGATTTCAGTTCCATGATATAAATAAATCGAAAAATTATAATCCTTTATCACACCACACACTAGTCACGCCTCGCTTATTTCCGTATCATCATGAAGACACTGCAAGGAGTACCGTTACATCCCGAACCGTCGTCAACTACGCGGCGCATTCGATAACAACACACCTATCGGTATCGTAACACGGTCGACAACGAGACAAAGCATGGGGCCCGCGCCGAAATTATGATCGATCTCGTTTGTCATATTATACTGCGTGTTGCTTGTCTCATGTGCATAGCTGACCATTAAATAGAAGTACCGGTGTAGTTCCTGTTGGTCAGCTTTTACTTGTCAAGTGACAGACATTTACGACCAAGGAGTATTCAAGCCGGCTGTGTTGACCACGTTTACGAATAAACCTGGTGTAATTATGCTATTATTGGTAACGTGTTAACCAACTTGTTGACGAAAACATCATTGTCCCTATTATCTTTGTAAACATTTTTCCGTGTATATACCTACAAATGATTTTCACATTATGATAGAGGGAATCACCTCATTAATAGATATAAGTAATTATGAACTATACATTAGAAATACCTAACATTTACCAGGTGGTTATCAAGGTATGCTAACGAACAATGACCTGTTTTGTGTGAATAAAGAAATCATGAAATCATATCTTTTACATATCTTTATAGGCTAACTGTACATTTAATATCAATAAATAATTACATATCACCACGCTTTGGTTTGTAACGATTGTGTATACCGGCGAAGTCGGATAGGCCAATTTTACGTAAACAACTGTCAATTAGCAATTTATCACGTGCAACAAATTAACAAAGATTTATTTATGGATGAAATTAATATAATAAAGATTTTCTTCCTTGTAATTCGTCTTTCATAAACTTTTAAATCATGTGCGTCTTAAACTGCAATGACTGTTAATTAAACAAACAACGAAAAACAGCACTTGGACGGGGTTGAATTTGTTTGAAAAAATCTTTAATACCACTCGACAAACAAACAAAAATGTGTGCCCATGTTCTTTGCACATTCTAAGGTCAATCACAGCCCTAATCTGTCGATGATTTGTTAAAATTTCTCTGAAGTCTATGAAGGCCTGACAGCAGACCGCCCCCCCCCCCTCCTGACTGCAGACCCCCCCCCCCCCCACTCCTTTCTCCTCCGAAACGCTCGTTGTACAGTTGAGCCCATTCGTTAAAGGTTTTTACCAGCAAATATCCAGGTATTTATCCACCTTAAAACAAGGCACGATTTTAAATTGCCCTTTTAATTTTCAAAATGGGAATTTTAAACGAAATTGATAATTTTATAGAGTCACAAAGTTATTAACTTACCCTTAGTACTACACTTACCACCACCTTATTAACATATAACGCGGGTCGTTTTATGTGTTCCGACGATGTCCTTATCACCGCGTCGGTTACAGCAACATGAATCTTCACTGTTAACATAGCTTATGCAGAGAATCCTGCATTTGGTTGGTGTTGTAACATTCTCTTAGGCCATTGACATAAATTTTCGTACATTATTATTGTTTTTAAGAAACTTTTATTTTTTTTTTTTGTTTCGCAAAGGTAGTGGGCCATTGATAACACGTAACGTACTGTATAGCCTAAACTTTGAACGAAACTTCGGAATCGTAGAGGTCAGCGCAGTGTCTGACCTTTTAGAGTACAGAGTGGGTGGTCCCTAATGTCCACACTATACATGTACAGTGTACGTCACAGCTATACAATACACTTTTTTCAAGCGCTACTGAAAACTCGTGTTCGACCACCACGTCTCTAAATAATCATTAAATTGGGAAAAAGAAGAAAAAGAAAAATGAGAAAATCTAATCGCTTGTATAGCAAAGCATATAAACGCAAAAACATGTTTAACTGTTAAAGAGTTAGCGTAGTATTTCTTTGTGAACTTGTAATTTAACTAATAACATTTACTGTCCATTTGATATTGTTTGAGTAAAAAGAAATGATTATGTTATCCGTAAGAGAAGATGTCCATCATGTAATGAAGTCGATAAGTACTGCTATGGTTTCATTGTGGAAATCTATAGGACACTACACCGTATGAACGTGACTGATAAGCCCCAGGACACTAGTACAAAGATAATGACTGGCACATTTTAGCCAATACTATTTTTGCCTCAAGTTAAGTGTCATGATTGTCGCCATGTTAGAAGACGCGTCCAGTCTCAGGTCACAGGACATTGGCTGTCTCGGGTCATAGGCCATCGATGTTTTTGGTTACAGAGCATTGCTGTCTGGGGTCACAGGTCGGCAAGTCATCGCTATTTCAGGTCACGAGACAACTTTGCTTCTGGTCTTAATTACTGGCGATCGATGACTCAGATTTAGGATCATTCCTGATTTTTGGATGTTACAGATAACAGCTGTCAGGGTCCATATAGGTCATCGATGTTTCAGGTCAAGGAAAAACTTTTCTTTCGGGTCACAACCAATCAATGTCTCGGGTTCAGGGTAATTCCTGCTTTCACTCAGAATACAGAAACCAACTGTTATTGCCGTTTCGGGTCAGGGTTCATCATAGAATAGACGTTGTGGTTAAAGCTTAACACTGTCAATGGCTACAACTTATCATTCTTTTGAGTCAAAGTTCATCGATCTCGTATCGCAGATCATAGTTTTGGTTCAAGGACATTGATATTCCAGGTGTTGGGGGAGGGGTTGGTTGACTGATCATTCGAGTTTCGGATACTCACAGATCACTATTGTCAGAACATCGTCGAGTAGAACAAGAAATCATTGATAAAGTCTGACTGCTATGCAGACAACGAGGCATAAACAAAGCCATACGCACACACATTAAAAATTATTTATATATATATTTTGAAGTATTTTTTATGGAGTGTAATTCTTTGAAAATGGTAGGTAGCATAACTTTTCCAGTTACAAAAGTATTTTATTACATATTGTACACAGTTCCTAAAATTGATTGTGGTTAGTTTTAGTTTTTTTTGCTATATTGGAATCTAATATCTACCAGCACGAGGATGTGAAACAGAACAAAAGCATTTACTTTTTATTCATTTTTATTCATATTTTAAAAACATCACAATACATTCAAAATAGGAAAAAAAATACTTCACGATATGGAAGGGTACTGTTCATCACACTTAACAGCATTCTACGTGTATACGGTAATATAATAAAGATTCCTATGTTTAATAACTATACAATCCATTTTAAAAGTTAATTATCTTTGAAAGACACTAATGACTAACTAATCAAATCTTGATTTCCAAAAGATATCTTTAACTGCACACGTGACTCATTCATCGGCAGAAAGGCTACGTCGTATTACTGATCTCTTGCGAAAGTTGTCTCCCTTTATACAGAAAGTTGTTACACTCTTTGCTTGTTAATTGATTTTTGTTATCCAAAATTATGCGATGATTTGGTAAATTGCTTATTTTCGCACATTGTTGATACCATGCCTTTCGATTGTCACATCTTCTCTGTAATATGCATTAGTGTCTCCATATCAGTGTCAATGCTAATCACATAAATCCTGCACAAACACCACCAGTTAATTTATGCTAATGGTTCCCGCTGGATTTCGATGACTTTCTCCAATTCTTCGGTAACGCCTTTTACCCGTCCATTTACCACCAACAACCCCTCTTCTGTTACCACTGCTTTCATACTCTCAACGTCAATATTCTGTAAAAAATGAAAATAAGAATCAAATTTAAAGTCACATTTGAACTTCACAAATGTTAAGTTAGTGCTACTGCAGCTTTTATGATTATACGATGCATCTGGTCTCCATAAACAAAACCATTCCTGGCGTCGATTCCTCGAAACAAAGTGCAGACTTAAGTCAAAACTTCAGTTTTTCTCCTTAAGTAACTTATATATTTATTCACGACTTAAGTCACTTTTTAAGTTTGTTTCGAGAAATCGGGGCCTGGAATGCCTCGCAGGGTCGTTATGATGAGAAATAATTCATTCTATAATATTGTGTCCAATATATCATGTACTCAGCTCAGTGATACATAGTCCGTTTGGTTGAATAATTAACGTCCTATCAATAGCCGGGGTCATGACGGCCTCCCGTGTATGCGGTGTGTAGCGTGAATGTAGTGCAAGGTGTGTGTTTTGGGAGACTGCGGTATATTCGTTTTATGTCTTCTTGTATAGTGGAACTCTTGCCCTTTTTATAGTGCTATACCACTGAAGCATGCCACCGAAAACACCAAGCAACACATCCCACCCGGTCACATTAAGACAAATGTTAATTTGCGTTATATATATGTATGGACAAACTAGTGAAACTACATTAACATGAAAGTAAGCTAAGAAATCCTCTATAATCAAGACGTTACTATCACTGTCGTAATAGATGACTTCAATATTACTATGTTACCTAGTCAAAGAGTGTATATAAGTTTACGATAGTGATGATAACCCCTGGAGTATCGAGGATGGTCAATATCAAAACGATCTTTTACAGTGCACTACACACATCGCCGTTGGGTGATTCAAGAACACCCCCAGGTTTCGTCACTACATCACACTGTATGATGATGTCATAGCGTACCTCTGGGATTAGGAATTCCCGAGTAATCTCTCTTGAGACACAGCCATTGCCATCAGGATTTTCGTGTTTGGCCGAGATAACAAGTCTGTTGTTATTGATTTTTACTTTCACGTGCTCTTGTTCAAAGTCCTTCACATTCATTTTCAACGAAAATGCTTTATCGTCGAATTTCAACTGAAAACAGGATAATTTTAGAGGTGAATCAAATGTTTATTATTGTACGAATCGATACCATATCTGTCAAAAACATGCACGTGTATCTATAGATATATAACTTTCATTTCTGCCTCAATCAATCAATAGTGCTACATGTTTAAACTATTCTAGAATTTAGTCTGCAAACATTTTTTTTTCTGATGGAACATTCTTAAATAGTTTTATCATTACCGATATAAGCTTATCACAGAGTGTGCATAAATATCATATCACACTAAGAAAATAAAATCATAATTACAAAACAGCAATTTCAAAGTATATATGGAATTCAAACAAAGTGAATCATGCCAAGAAAAAACATAGGGCCTACTGTGCGTACCTCCGCGGCCTCGGACCGGGCTAAAACATGTCTCCCTCGTCGTGGCATCTCCTCCATAGCATCACCGAACACAAGCTTTGTCATCTGGCCCATCTCATCCAACATCGAACGAAAATGTTTGTCAAACTCATGGCTTCGGTTTTCATGAAAAGACCACGGCTTCCTGTTCTCCAGCATCCTGAACCACGGGTTTAGTGGGTAGTTGGACTGACAACGCAGTGGCTGGCGGGCTGCCGCTCGTAGCTGGCGACAAAGACGTGGTACAACGCTGTTTGCTCGATACATGGTGTTTAATGAAGAAATGTGACAGAGACAAACAATCCACAATATTTAAATGCTGTTATCTAGAACGAACTGGTTGGTTCTCACGTAAACACCGACCGGGATTACGTACTAGTATATTCTGGAATGATCTGATGAAATATAATAAACACTGCGCAGTTAGGGGAATTCCCTTCAGCTGAGAGTTCTATTTTTAGACAAGCATTATTGATCTTATATCTTTGCGAGACCACCTGTTCAATATATATCTATAAAATGCATGGTAAACTTTAATGACATTGCGTCCTTTTAATTATTAATTGTTTTCAGTAAAGTATATATCATTAGCATACTGGATATATTCACGCAAGTGGAGACCTAGGAAGTGATCTATAAATAACTTTCTTTCATACGGCTTGATAACAATTGAATATTTACCTACTTTATTTTATCGGTAATCACAAAGAAACTGCGTAATATTGTTTGTGTTTCTCACGTTTAGGTTATTGCTGACTATACCGTGTTTCACTAAACTGAATTAAAAGATGACTACGATTGTTTTTTATTAGTCAACATTTATATATATATGACGTTGTTTTTAAACTTGTAACAAATTTTTAACTTTTAGATTAAAACAAACAAACAAAATAACAGAAAAGAAATTATCTTAACAGACGAAAGTAATCAACACAAATGTATTACAATGCATAAACGTAACGTTATCAAACTCAAAATTCAATAAAACAATGACAAACTACCAACATTGTAAAATATTGATATGTTCCGAAACATTAAGTCAAGCATCGTCATGTCATTCTATATTTCTTTTCGTCAATTTTGCATATAAGAAATTTGGGTACAAAACAACACCCTGCCGAACCGTAGTTTATACTTGCTAATATGTTACACTAAAAGAACGTAATGTCTTTATTCAGTGCGTCAAGCAGAGTACTAGGCCAGGCTGTTTTACAATAAATTATTGTGGAACACGTTGTTTTTTATAGCTATTGTTTGGTTTAAAAACTATTTAAACTATTTTGAGCGGATATTCGATAGCAAGTTTGAATTTTAACTGATATTAACGAATTTTAGCTATCTAAAGTATGTAGTTCTGAGATCTGATGGCTTTGCATCACGATTTTATATTTTATAGCATCGAAAAGAAAATTATTATGGAAATTCCAAAATACTGATAGTGCATGGACAATAAAAGTACAACTTTCATTAAATATTGCAAATCACAAACAAGATGGGTGAAATATACTTATTCAACAAGTAAATGAGTATATTGGTGTGGACAAAATCATTTCACTGATCAGTTTGTTACACATCAGTCTGTAAAATACATGTAGCAGCAAATGATAATTCCAAGTAGATTTGATAATTATTAATTATTAAAGCAAACACATTATTTTTTTACCATCTATAATGGACTGTTTTACTTATTTAGCTATATTATGTAATTAGGGGATTGAAGTTTAGTTTTGTCTTTTAGTTTTTAGAGGTCGGTGAAGTAGGCGCTGAATTCTGATAAACCATAGTTTTTAAAAGTTTCTGCTCTTACATGGTTCTCATCATAAAGGGAGTGCGATGAAACGTTCGCCCATTGTCAGTATAGTTTGACACAGTTGGGTATTTGTCGATATGCTGCAGTAAGATATCACTATAAAAGGACAATAGTACTAGTTCCATTATTACAGACACAGCACGAATATACCACAAATTACCATACATACAGCCATGTACACACGCATCACACTTCAAAGCTGTAGATTTTCCTTAAATGACCCTGGATGTTAATGTTCAGTCTATAGCTCCTTGTTAGGGTGATAATTCCGCCTGTTTTTATAGTATGATTTCAATGAAACATAACATGGTATTACCTTATACTGATTACGTGCAAACCAATATTAATATACCTCTACTTTATTTACGCTATATAAAAGTTACTTTTCCAAAACCCTCGCTCAGCTGTGTGTTAGTCTTCGAACTAGCACACCCCTGGAATCTAGCACACACCCGGACTCGGCTATTTCCGTTTAACCAATCAGATTCGATGTGGGCGGGACTTGTTTCCAATAACGCCATCAGTTGCTAGGTGACGTAACAATTGGGCGGAGATAGTTTCCGATCACGCCATCTCCGTTGACGTACTAACTCAGACGACGTAAGTATCGATCGGAAACTGTTACCAAACACATCGTCATGTTTATCATGTTAAGTGAGAGGCTTGTGAAAAATGCTATGGGGTCAGATTAGAGGACAATACATTTTATATGTCTACATGTACGTACAGTTGTTATGTATATCAGGCTACCTGTAAGTGGTTAACGTCTCGGAAATTTAGTATTATGCGACAGTATTACGCAACAGGAATATTGCTTGTGAGAGAAATATATTTTTAGTCTAATTATAGCGTTTGTATGTATCGGTATACTCAAACAGTTAAAGTAGGGGATTAAGTGATGTATCAAGTTTCCGGTTTCCCTCGACCTTGCCTAGTCTCGGGAAACCAGAAACTTGCTATATCCCTCAACCCCATACTTTAAAGATGCTCCATCGCCGACAGAGCATAAATGATATTCATCATTTGAACAATAATTGGTGTGTAATCGTGTATATATCTGTCTAATTAACACAAAAACTAACATAAAATAATTTATTTTGCCTTTGGTGCATGCGCAATCAGTACTTCATTCCATATAGAATATAGTGCCACGGAATTTTTTCGGGATGCAATTAATTATTTTTCATATTTTTACATTGAAGTAAAATTAGAAGCTCAAACTTTTCAATGGTGGTAATGGTGTAAAGTACGTAACTTTTGTAACCGAAGAAAAATACTAAATCGTCTGCTCCTGTTTCTGATAGTGAAAAAATACCATTTGTCAGCGGTGGTGCATCTTTAACTGTATACTAGTGTATTTAAATAGACTATCTTGCTTCTTCAAGAGAGGATATAGAAATTAGAGCATTCCCCACAATGACGTTACTATGCCAAAAGGGCGGCGATGTTAATGAAGACGTACACAATATGTTATGTCGCCTTAAATTACTGTGATGTATTCTTCCTACCATGATTATGAAATCTATAAACCCATTTAAACAGTGGGTTATAGCCCCTGGACAAAGCAAAAACTCGATATTTTGCATAGTGAATGTTATTTTTATTGTACATTATATAATTTATTTTATAGTCGTAAAATATTTCAATACATTCTTGTCGATTAAGAAAATAAGACTCTTTCATATACATGTATGGACTTGAAGGATAGGGATATTGTATCCGAGGGTCCACAATATGTTGTAAAACCCTAGGCTTTCCGAGGGTTTTAAAACGTTTTGTGATCCCAAGTGTAGAATTTTCTATTCCTAATATCCACATATCAAAAGAGTATTTTTTTCTCTCATATCTCAACGATTTATTGCAACTTTACAACTATGAAATCCCGCCATTTTAAAATAAGTTCGAAAGACCCCGCGATGACGTTACGATGCTGTATTGTCTGATGGCCATGTAACAAAGTCTCAGACGACGTAAGTGTATTGTAGGAGACCAGCCAGTATGACACCCGTAGATATGAGAGACCAGCCAGTATTACATCCGTAGATATGAGAGACCAGCCAGTATTACACCCGTAGATATGAGAGACCAGCCAGTATTACATCCGTAGGTATGAGAGACCAGCCAGTATTACATCCGTAGATATGAGAGACCAGCCAGTATTACATCCGTAGATATGAGAGACCAGCCAGTATTACATCCGTAGATATGAGAGACCAGCCAGTATTACATCCGTAGATATGAGAGACCAGCCAGTATTACATCCGTAGATATGAGAGACCAGCCAGTATTACATCCGTAGATATGAGAGACCAGCCAGTATTACATCCGTAGGTATGAGAGACCAGCCGGTATTACATCCGTAGGTATGAGAGAAACAACAATATATATCTAACGAGGGATATATACTTTCAACATATAAAATGTACATTTATTGTGTAAAAACACTCAAACAAAACTATTTTAGCTTTGCTTATTTCCATAAAGATAGATTGCAGAACACTATTTAAATACGTATTTTGTTTAAAGATGCTCCACCGCTGACAAATGGTATATTTTCCTTATCAAAAACAGGAGCAGACGATTTAGTATTTTTCTTCAGCTACAAAAGTTACTTACTTTACACCAGTACTACCATTGAAAAGTTTTAGCTTCTAATTTTACTTCAAGTTAAAAATATGAAAAATAATTTAACTGCATCCCGAAAAAAATCCGTGTCACTAAAATCACTATATCCTATATGGAATGAAGCACTGATTGTGCATGCACCAAAGGCGAAACATTTTTTTTTTTATTATTATTTGTGTTAATTAGACATATATATATATACACACAATTAAACACCAGTCATTGTTCAAATGAAGAATATCATTTATGCTCTGTCGGCGGTGGAGAATCTTTAAGTAAATATACCCTACCGTACACGTGTATTGAAGATTAATCATTTTATATGACACTGTTATGGTCTATACTATAGGACGTGATCCAGACTTAGGAACTGTATGATCGCCTAAACTTCACTTCCAAAACACCATTTTTGAACCTGGATTTCATGCTTTTAGGGTCCATTTTCTGTAAAACAAAAAACAAAACAAATTAAAACAAACAAAAAACTGAAAAAGTGTAATTCTATACTTTCGTATTACTTTAGTATTAATAAGAGGCCAGCTTTTTTTCTTGTGAAGAATTGCCAACAACTGGTGTGATTGAAAAGCTCTATGATGCTTCTTGCATGTCAGTATTATAGATTGCCTTGCAGCCATTAAAACTTTTGTTTACGTCATTGTCCTAAACTATTGCATTGTAATCGGTTTGTGTTTGCTGCTGATGTATTTGACAGTGTGCTTCATTATGCTAGCACTATAAACTAGTCTCGAAAACTCCTCTATATCATGGAAACAGATCACTCCACTCACGCAAACGACGGTACCGTCAATGACGTATCGCGTACCGAAAGAACAACTGAAGACCTTACACGAATGTAAGTTAAGGTTCTCCATTACCTTAAACCTTACGACTTATCTGTATATACATTGATGGTCGTGTCTACCAATATGATTTCTCCTGTAAAGGACAAAATAACTTTTCTCGTGGTACACCGCCAACTGACTTGCCGAAATCCACAATTTGAAAATCCCAGTATAGTAGAATATCGTCTATATTCAAACTATCAGTGTAATCCATCTTTGACTAACGTAAGCTGTTGATTGAAGGTGTGGGTAGGAAACATTCATTTTGATTTACAAGAATTATATATATAAAGTATACCCATATGTTTGAATAAGACAAAGAAACCCATTATTAGAATAATGAAAAAAAATAATTTTCATACCCAGGGTATCGTGAACTCTTCATGAACCGATATTGGGCTGCCTGCCAGGAAGAAAAGCCTTTCTTTAATTATTCTAATGGTCACGTCTCTTAACTCAAATCCTGGCATTTCCATTTCCAAGCGAAAGTCATCATTGTCGACAATCAGCTGCGGATAAAGAAGAATATCGGTAACTACGTGTACTACACAAGAGTAATATAATTGTTTACCAACCTTGAGAACATGTTAGTTAGATGATAAAGATTAACGTCTATTTAAGCACGGCCTCTCCTGTATGTGATATGTTGTATGTGGTACATGTGAGAATGTGGTATATATGTGTGGTGTCTCCTTATCAAAATTGTAAAATCAATTCATGAAAAGATAATTAACTTTGCGAAATGTTAAATTGTTCATTCCACAGAACTACAAAATTTTCTATTTCATTTTACTTTCTTTCACATTTGATAAATTTAATGACATTTATTTACTCTGGTAAAATAAATAAATTTATGTCAGGCAGTTACATTTTATTTTCTTCTATCAATTATTTGGACCCCGAGTCCCCAGAGGTGTTTACATTTGCAATGTTTAGCAATGTTTGATGGTTACAAATTGTCAGTCTCTTGGCCACCCTCATGTAACGGAAACACAAATCAACTGTGTAAAATCCATCTTTAACTTCTTGATATAATGCAATGTACTTGAGGATATGGCGAAGACTCAAGAGACCGATAATTTGTCACGAAGATTCATTTGTACTGTTTAAATTAACTATATCTCGATCTGTAGAATGATTGTTTGAACGTGTAACATTTAGTTAGGTTTTCATCGTTACCAAAGCTAGTAACTTTTGATAATAATGTATATTCGAGCTGAACAAGAAAAACATGGGACTTTCAGGACCTTTTACGAAGTCTATGTTCTATTTACGCGATCAAATTAATATTTGTTTGCTTGTTTGATTACTAAAGTCAAATGTAATTCGCTGTTATATCACTATACAAAGGACAATAGTTCCACTATACAAGAAGACACATCACGAATATGCCGCAGCCTCCCAAAACGGCGTCACACACTACATACACGCTGCACACCGCATACATGGGAGGCCGTCCTTCCATGACCCTGGCTGTTAAAAGGACGTAAATATAGTAAAACAAACCAAATAACAAAATCTTTATCCCCAAATGCAATTATTATAATGGTATTTAGCCTTAATGTGATACAAGGTATATCATACAGTACCTTCAATGTTTAACACAGTATGATAGACAATAGGAGAGGGACAGAGAATAAATATCGCTGTTGATATAAGAATGAGAACCAAACAAATGTTTTTCGGTCTTGCGCATCGCCAGAAACCTGCGTGTAATATATTCATATATATTCATGTACTAAATAATACCCATTCACTGTCTCCTTGAATGACCTTCATACATCGCTGCTCTTTTCCGCCGGCGACATGATTTCTGTCAGCATTTCCGACAGAAATATATACCTATATACATATTATACACATGTATTTCAATTTCAACAGAACACTGCTGCGTAAAGATACAACAGAAACAGCTCTCTCCCTTACTACAACCTGCAATATGCAGACGCCGCCCTTTTACGATTTTATCTGTTAATACTATGTAAAACATAATCAATTCACAATGAAAGCCGGGAAATGAAGATACCACATAGCCAATTATTTTCGCGGATAAAAACTAGCAACGATATTTTAACGATATATACATTACTTTACACATGGAATAATTATTTCAGACCACAGCAATATCCCGTGTATCCTGCTAATGTTTAAAATAATATAAATCTAAGCTGAATTTGTAAATAAAACCCACCAAAGCTTTCTACCATTAAGATTACTACAAATAAAGAAGGAAAATACCAAACAATTCAGCCGGAATATGCAGGATTAAACAATGACCGGTTTTGACAGGTTACACAGTATATTCTTTCTTTGCATATTACAAAGTTAGCTCACTTACGGGTAGGTATCCATTGTGACTCTTTATTTTGTGGATGTAATTCACGTCGTTTTCTCAGAAAAGTATAGGCCTAACGTTACGCTCGCAAACACATGACGTCACAATCAATACCTACCCACAAGGGCAGATAACTCTGTCATGTGCAAATACAGAATAAGGGAAAGTTAAAAAAATATTTATGGGACTTCAGAGTCTTGTGGTTTACTTCCGATATGTATCACTCTAATATATAGACCACTAGTAACATGACGCCAGACACAAGTGTTATGATCTTCATGAGTGTTTACTCATCGTCCGTCTCATTCAATAACTTTTCTGTCATCAGTTGGTCACATAATTTTTAACAAATATATGAATTTTATCAATTACTTATCACTAGTAGTCTTTGTGGTAAGAGGAAGGTTCGACAGCATGGAATAATTTTGACATTGCTAGAGTTTGTTGGTTCATTGATTGCGCTTAATGTTCTGTTAAAAGCCATGCTAATTTAAGGACACTCTTTCTGTATGCAGTGGTTTGAGTGTGTGATGATTTATATTTGTGGGAGGCTGCGGTATATTTGTGTTTTGTCTCTTGTCTCAATCGTGGAAACCTGCCCCTTCCATATTAATATATCACTGACTCGTGCCGCCAGAAACACCGGACTGCACACCCCGCACTACGGTGGCTGATACTGCACACCCCGCACTACGGTGGCTGATACTGCACACCCCGCACTACGGTGGCTGATACTGCACACCCCGCACTACGGTGGCTGATACTGCACACCCCGCACTACGGTGGCTGATACTGCACACCCCGCACTACGGTGGCTGATACTGCACACCCCGCACTACGGTGGCTGATACTGCACACCCCGCATTACGGTGGCTGATACTGCACACCCCGCACTACGGTGGCTGATACTGCACACCCCGCACTACGGTGGCTGATACTGCACACCCCGCACTACGGTGGCTGATACTGCACACCCCGCACTACGGTGGCTGATACTGCACACCCCGCACTACGGTGGCTGATACTGCACACCCCGCACTACGGTGGCTGATACTGCACACCCCGCACCACGTTGGCTGATACTGCACACCCCGCACTACGGTGGCTGATACTGCACACCCCGCACTACGATGGCTGATACTGCACACCCCGCACTATGGTGGCTGATTTGTGCCATTACGGCTTATGCATGCTAATTAGCGTCTTTAATATTCCTATTTTCGCCTTCAAAATTCTCGTCTTTTCGCCACGAAAACATGAAAATTAACAAACCATAAAATTTGGTCTTTTCGCCCCGAAAAGACGAAAATTAACATTCTTTAATTTTCGCCTTTTCGGGGCGAAAGGTGTAATTTAAGGTTTGTTAATTTTCGTCTTTTCGGTGCAAAAAGACGAAAAGACGAGATTTTTGAAGGCGAAAAGTCGAGAATTAAAGTTGCTAATTAGCGTGCATCACTTTCGTCTTTTCGTGCTTTTCTCCTCGAAAACACGAAATAAAGAAATGGTTTATTTTCGTCTTTTCGACGAAATGACATAAATCAGCCACCGTACCTCCCGGTGTTATTGTACTTACGGTGGAGAAGGTTAACAGGATCGGGATGCGCAGGAGATGCGTACCTTTGACTTACATGTGTGTGTGTGGGGGGGGAGGCACTTCGACGGCAGACGATAGCTACGTACTGGCAACGGGCGAATAAGTCTTACTTCATTTACGCTGAATGTTGATCAGGAGCAGAAACTACCACTTTCATAGATTATGACATGGTAAATTTGTCTGGAATGAATTTCATAAGCCGTGTATCCGACCAGTTTATATATAAACAAGTAGTAAAATGGGGCATATTAAAGGCAGAACCGAACACTTGCATCACAGGGTCAAATAATCAACTCAAAGGTGGCTTTAACTGAAATCACATTATACGATCATGCAATGAGGACAGCAGGTACAGGTCTTACGCCTTATTTGCATGGTCGTAGCATTGTCAGACAATTATATATAGATAAAGACGACCTTGAATATAAAGACGGTATCTCTCCGTTAACGTCTAAGTGTAGTCTTGTTTTATTATAAATAATAGTTTTATTAATGAGCCTTATTTGCTTTATCTGATCTGGTAATAGCAAAAAAAAAAAAAAAAAAAAAAAAAAAAAATCGGACTTTAATTAATCCAACAAACAAGCGGATACGGATTATGTTTGTGTCCAAAACAAATACAAATCAGATAAATAATCACTTACTTGCTTTACCACAACGCCATCACACATCAGATTCATATTTATAGTCTTGGTTTGATTCGATGCGTTGACCACCGTATGAACGACTGAACTCCTTAATTAATTCTACGGAAGGATAAAAGTTAAAGGAGATATTATAACATGTTATTTTATTATCATGTTTAACCACGCCCCCACATAAGCGCATGCGTGCATATTTTTTATTTGTGAAGGTAAATTAATTGTTATATCAGATCATCCCTACATCAAGTGTCAGCATTAAGGAGTTTTTATGTACATGATGTGGATCAGTAATCAATGATGATAGAGGAAGTATGTAGATAATTCTGATATTAATGTGTATTATTATAGTTTATGATCAGTCACAGCGTCACTCTCCTGCAGACAGGGCGTAAGAATTGTACATGCATGATAGCAAAATGCGACTTAATTTAGGATCTTATCTTTTCTCTTCATCCTAATAAATGTTTTTTCCTAACGTCTCCCTTGCCACCGCCTCACTTTTGGCCTTCGGTTGAGACCCGCCTCTGTGGGGTATATTCTGGTTGGTTTTGTCTCCTGGCCGAGACACACCATTTTCTATAAAAGTTAGTTTCTCCTCCTGGTTAGTACTCCGGAGAATGGGTCGCCTGTTGTCAGTATTATGATGGTCGGTCGGCATGTGTTGCTTGGTGTCTTCGGCGGCATACTTCAGTGAAATAGCACTTTAAAAAAGACAAGAGACCCACTATACAAGAAAACACAACACGAATATACCAGCCATACACCCTGCACTTTACACACACAACACACCGCATACTCGGGAGGCCCTCTTTACATGACTCTGGCTGTTAATAGGACGCAAATAAAAGAAACCAAACCAATTGTTTGTTTGATTGATTAAATTATCAGCCAGGGTCATGTAAGGACGGACTCCCATGAATACATGCGGTGTGCAGCGTGTATGTAATGCGCGATGGTGTTTCAGGAGACTGCGGTATATTCGTATTGTGTAACCTGATAATTTTTGCAGCATAAAAAAAGCGTTCTTGTTTTTATGCTTATGTATCTATGATTTGTCTCGACTGTAACAATATGCGTTTCGCTTTTGTAGATCTAAGATTACTATCTCATTCCGTAATATTTACTTAACATGTACTGCGCCTGCGCAGACTCTGTTCACTTCACTTCCGCCCAATACACATGTGCTAGTTAACGCTGAATGTCTTGAAGTCATTTATACTCGATATCATCTTCTCAAGATGATCCTGGACATGATACATGGTGTCAGAAGTAAAACTACACTTTACTGATCTACTGAACGACAGCTGTCTCTCAGAAACCTGGATTACTTACGCGTTCAAGCCTATCTGAAGCCTGAACAACCGACTGCAAAATTGAGCATGGCGGCCTTGGAACGAATTCCACCTCCAGGTAAACTAGACTTTAGGTCCCTTACGTTAGCGGACGATTGGGACAGATGAAAAGAAGAATTCCAGTTGTACTCTGACCTAGCTCTCAAAGAACATGAACCGATTGAATGTCTGAAAATGTTAAAGTACCTGATCGGGCCGGAGGGTCGTGAGGTTTATAAAACATTAACATTCGAAAAAGAGGAGACAGAAAGAACGGCAAATGAAGTCATTGAAGCTTTTGATGTGTATTGTCGACCCAAGAAGAATGAAACTGTCTAACGTTTTAAGTTCAATATGCGAACACAAAGGGACGAAACTCTTGAAAAGTACGTAACAGATCTCAAAACACTGTAATTTTGGGGACCTGTGTGATTCTCTAATCAGAGATAGGATCGTTTGCGGTGTTAGAGACACCTCGCTGAGAGAAAGACTACTGAGAACAGATGGTTTGACATGTGATAAGGCAATTGAAATTGCCCGATCAGTCGAGGTAACTAAACAAAGTGTAAGTGCACTTGACAAAACTAGTCCAGTCACTACCGTACACAAGGTACAGAAATCATACGAGAAAAGGCCCCAGGTACCTGCGAAACACAGTAAACCAGTCAAAGAGTGTATATATTGTGGTAGGGTACATGAACTAAAAAAAGAACTCTGTCCAGCATATGGAAAGACGTGTTTAAAATGTAAAAACACCAATCACTTTTCTGTGAAATGTGACAGTCTCAAACTGAAACATAACAGAAATTCCAGAAACACTACTCCTCACAAGAGAGGTGTAGGCAAGCAAACTGTTAATTGTGTTGCTGACAATGAGCACGATACAGATGACTATTATGAACTACTGAGTGTGCAGGAGGAAGCATGTAACTCTGTCAAGACTAACGGTGAAATATTTGCGGCGTTGGATATAGGTGATAAGCGAGCCAACTTCCAAGTAGATAGTGGAGCAACCTGTAACATTATACCTAAGAAACTTGTACCATCACATGTTCCTGTGACTCCGACAAAGAGCATTCTGAAAATGTTCAACAAAACCACTGTTACCCCTGTTGGTAAGTGCCAACTCGATGTTTACTACCCAAAGACTCAAACTACACATACTGCAGATTTCATTGTGTTAAATGACTCGTGCGTACCTTTAATCGGAAACTCGTTGATGCAGGATATGAACCTTGTTTCGATTCACCATCAAATCATTCTATGTATCTCGAGGGATGCAAAGCCTCTGACAATGTCTGACATAGTGACTGACTATGAAGATGTATTCACTGGAACTGGGAAACTTGAAGGGAACCCATCTTGTCTAAGATCCTAATATCAAGCCCGTCGTACATCCACCACGGAAAGTTCCAATATCTATAAAGGAACGTTTGCAGTCCGAACTTGACAAGCTGGTGGAGATGAACATTATAACACCAGTGACTGAACCTACAGAATGGGTGTCAAGCATGGTGACCGTTGTCAAACCTGAGAAACTCAGAATCTGCCTAGATCCATCCGACTTAAACAGGGCTATCAAACGTAGTCACTACCCCTTACCAACTGTTGAGGACATTCTTCCAAATCTGAGTAAGGCCAAATGTTTCAGTGTTCTCGATGCCAAGAATGGATTTTGGCAGGTGGAGTTGGATCGTGAAAGCTCACTTATGACTACATTTAATACCCCATTTGGCAGGTATAGATGGCTTAGGATGCCATTTGGCATTTCTTCAGCTCCTGAAGAATACCAAAAGAGGCAGGACCAGACTGTGGAAGGTCTGCCAGGTGTCCACGGTGTTGTGGACGATATCCTTGTATACGGCGAAGGCGATACAGAGGAACAAGCAACAATTGATCATGACAAGAAGCTGATAGCTCTACTCAACAAATGTCGTGAAAAGGGACTTAAGCTTAACAAAGACAAGTTGAGGCTTCGTCAAAAGGAAGTGAGGTTTGTAGGTCATCTTATCACTGCTCCAGGTCTCAAACCTGACCCTGATAAAGTTAAAGCCGTAGCAGAGATGCCCGAACCGACTAACGTAGCCGGTGTCCGACGTTTCATAGGTTTCGTAACCTATCTGAGTAAATTCTTGATTGGCTTGAGTGACATATGTGAACCCCTCAGAAAGCTGACTCGACAGGATGTGGATTGGTGTTGGCTAGAAACACACTCCAACGCTGTACGTGAAGTTAAAAGGCTTGTTACTTCACAGCCAGTACTACGCTACTTTGATCCCAAGGAGGAGGTAACTCTACAAGTTGATGCCTCAGAAAAAGGCCTTGGTGCAGCATTACTACAAAAAGGACAGCCAGTCGCTTTTGCGAGTAGAGCACTAACTGATGTGGAAACTCGTTATGCTCAAATAGAGAAAGAACTCCTTGCTGTGGTCTATGGTTTGGAGAAGTTTCCCCACTACGTCTATGGTAGACAAGTTACTGTCCAGAGTGATCACAAACATTTAGAAATGATCACAAGAAAACCTCTACTCGCTGCTCCTAATCGGTTACAGCGCATGTTACTACGCCTCCAAACGTACTCTTACTCTATCGTATATCAAGCTGGAAAACTCATGTATCTCGCAGATCTAGCCGAGCATATATACAGGATAGTACTGATCAAACACGCGCTCATGATGATCGTTACGAGAACATCAATCTGGCCCAGGGCACTCCAATAGCTGACGCTCGTTTACGAGATATACAGCGTGAGACTGAAGGGGACGACACACTGTAAGCTCTGGGGCAAGTAATTATGCATGGATGGCCCGCCAGATATTCATCAACACCTACACAATTGAGACCATACTTTCACATTCGTGACGAACTAGTCATACAGAATGGAATTATTTTTAAGGGTGAGCGTGCGGTGATCCCATCGTCTCTCCGATCTGAAATCAAAATGAGGATACATTCGTCTCATATCGGAATTGAAGGCTGTCTGCGGCGTGCTCGAGAGACTGTATACTGGCCAAACATGAACAGTGAACTCAAGGAATATATTGGTAACTGTACTTCCTGTTCCACCTATCAGAACAGTCAGCAAAAGGAAACACTCATTCCCCATGAGATACCAGATAGGCCGTGGGCCAAAGTTGGCTGTGATTTATTCACAATTCACGAGAATGATTATCTGGTTACTGTGGATTATTACTCAAACTTCTTTGAAGTGGATCATCTACCTGATACCAGATCCTTAATCGTTGTCAACGTATTACGCACACAGTTCGCTCGTTATGGCATACCTACAACTGTAATCAGTGACAATGGTCCGCAGTTCTCGTCTACTGAGTTCAAACGATTTGCCAGTGAATGGCAATTTGAACACATCACTTCCTCACCAGCGTATCCTCAGAGTAATTGGAAGGCTGAACAAGCTGTTAAGACAGCAAAACGGCTCATGAGACTCGCGAAGGAGTCCAGATCAGACCCCTATCTGGCGCTATTAGATTTTCGCAATACTCCTACGCAGTCAATGGACAGCAGCCCTTCACAACGATTAATGGGTAGGCGTACTCAAACCTTACTGCCTACGAAGGCAACCCTTCTTCAACCGAAAATACAGAAATCTGTGTCACAAAAGCTACTGAATAGCAAAGAGACACAAGCATCCTACTACAATCGTGGAGCAAAGAACTTACAGCCATTGAAACCTGGTGACCTTGTACGAATCGCGCCTATTCAAGGTCAAAAGACATGGAAACAAGGAACAGTCAAAGAGGAAGTATCCACTCGTTCATATAATATAAAGACACACTCAGGACAAGTTCTTCGTCGCAACCGCCGTCATCTCTGGAAGTCCATGGAAAGGAAACCGGAACCGGCAATGGTGCATAGTGGTGACCATGATTATCCGACACCACATATCAAGGATCAACAACCAGTACGCAACGAGATCCCAGAACCATCTATTAGTGCCTCCCCAAGGCCTACCCCTAAGGAAAACCAACCAGAGGTGGCATTGTCTCAGAACGCTCCCATAGTAACACGATCAGGCAGGAGTGTGATCAAACCAGTGAAGTTGGATATGTGACTTAGACTGACAATTTCTCATAAAGAGAAACTCGCGTGATTCCAAGTAGTTTCATGTGACTTATAATTTAGTTCAATTGATTGACTTCTTAAGTGTAACAGTGTTAAAGTTAATTTGTATCAACAATCAACATCTGATATATACATATCAGTAGAGACAGTTTAATTGGACTAAAAACTTTACAGTTTGAATAATTACTAATAAGGAAAACAGTACAAGAACTTGTTCTGAAACATAAAGGATTTATTAATATGTATACTTTTTCAAAAGTGAAAATTTGACTCTTATATCAACTCATTCTAATCATTAATTTGATAATTTAATTTCTTAAAGGAGAAAGGATGTAACAATATGCGTTTCGCTTTTGTAGATCTAAGATAACTATCTCATTCCGTTATATTTACTTAGCATGTACTGCGCCTGCGCAGACTCTGTTCACTTCACTTCCGCCCAATACACATGTGCTAGTTAACGCTTGAAGTTATTTATACTCAATATCATCTTCTCAAGATGATTATTGACATGATACATCGACCAGGGGACAGACGCTAACTGTTTATATAGTGGCCCAGTCGTTCGTTTATTGTTTATTGTGATATCTAGAAAAGACATATATTGTACAATGTTATCGAGGTGTACCCCTGAAAAGATTGTTACAGATTATCACACATTAGCACATTTATTGATATTAATTTTTTTTATTTGTATTATCAGAATGTTACATTACCTTCGTTGGAAAAATAAACAAATTTACATGAAAAACATCAACAGGATACAGGTAACACGTGTATTATTTTAGTGGAGAGTTTGTTGGTATATTTAAGCATAGGTATATTTACCGACACTGTTTTGTGACAATATGAACTAAAAGGGTAAGGTTTCCTACCGAACAAAGATATTAGTTACGGGTAGCGCTTTAATAGCCTCGAATTCTGTATATTGCGTGATGTCAGTTAGATTATGGAGAATGTTGTGTATACAAAGTGTAATCTTTAAATAGCACTGCTAGTACTAAACACACATGTTAATAGAACACTTCCTAGTAGAAGCCAATGGAAACTGACGTTGTGTTAAAACCTGCTTCATTTCTGGAACCCGGAACTTAAAGAGACTATCCCATAATAATTATGCAATGTGCTTATTGTTGTTCAGGGTTGGATGCATTTGTAAGCCGATCTGTCTGTGTTATGTCTCAATCTCAAACCGGAAGTGAAGGGGACTTGAAACTGTGGGCAGTTACAGTGAAGGGAGTGTATATCTGATGAAACGGTGTCACCTAATGACCTGTTAAGTGTTGATGCGCTGTCGTAAAATATATATGTTTATATATAACTATATTCACTGGGTTTCATTGTCTTCCTGGTTGGTACAGTATTCGGACCATCAGTATTAAAACACGAACTGTCCTTAGATGTGACTAGAACGAACTGGCCTTAGATGTGACTAGAACGAACTGTCCCCATAGGTGACTATAAGCTCGGATTATCTGTGTAATAACACGAACTGCCCTCCCGTGTGACTACAATATCTGGATTACAGGTGTTACAGAACTGTCCTCCCGTGTGGCTACAATATCTGGATTACCGGTGTTACTACAATATCTGGATTACCGGTGTTATAGCAAGAAATGTCCTTCAGTGTGACTACAATATCTGGATAACCAGTGTTTTAGCAAGAAGTGTCCTCCCATGTGTCTACAATATCTGGATTACCGATGTTTTAGCAAGAACTATCATCCCGTGTGGCTACAATATCTGGATTACCGGTGTTTTAGCAAGAACTATCATCCCGTGTGGCTACAATATCTGGATTACCGATATTATAGCAGGAAGTATCCTCCCTTGTGACTACAATATCTGGATTACCGGTGTAACAGCACGAACTAACTACACATATGATTACAACATCTTGATTGTTTGTGTAATAGTACGAACTATCTTCACATGTGAATATAATGCCTGGATTATCTGTGTAATAGCACGAATTGTCCAGACATGTCCACTGTTTTCTTTTTTGTTTACTGTTTGGATCATCTGTCTTAAGCTTGAATTGATATTTCGATTTTCAGTGTTATTGACACACCTGATTTCTTTACGGTTGTCGGATTAACAATGTATTAGAAAAATGTTCGAAAATGGCTTCGTTATTTGAAAATGTCCTTTTATCTTTCTTATGCATGGGGGCATAGGACATCGATGAAACATCATCAATAGAATATATTTCAGCGACTACAAATAACACATCAGAGAGGTCTATAGATTATCCTTTTGAATCACACCCAGTGACTACAATGTTTAGAATAACATCAATATGCTTTATAGGTGTTCTTTGGATTTCCTTCATCAACAATTCATCGGGAGATAGCGGAGGTATGTATGCAAATACTACTGCCATGCAGGTAGGACGTTAGAATTGTACCTGCTGCCCCTATTGCATGATCGTAAAAGGTAACTTAATTTAAGATCTTATCTTTTCTCTTTTTCCTAACCGACTTTGTTCTTCCTAACGTCTCCCTTGACACCGCCTCACTTTTGGTCTTTTGTTGAGTGCTCGCCTATGTGAGGTAGGCTCTGGGTTCTGTCCCCTGGCAGAAACACACCAAAGTCTATAAAAGTGGTTGTTTCTACTCCTGCTTAGAGTTCAGCATACAGGGAGAAGGACGACTGGTTCGCCCATTGTCAGTATAATGTGGGTTATGTTGCTTGGTGTCTTCGGCGGCATGAGTCAGTGATATAGCACAACAAAAAGGGCAACAGTTCCACTATACAAGAAGACACAACACAAACATACCGCAATCTCCCAAAACACGCACCCTGCACGTCAGACGTACTACACACTGCATACATAGGAGGCCTTCCTTACATGATCATAGCTGTTCATAGGACGTTAAAATAATCAAACAAACAAACAAGTATGCAACTAAGCGTAATTATATTTACTAAGGTTTCTCATATCAAGAGCGGTTTTTTTCGTCGTTTGCACAGCCGTTTTGTTTGCTAAATTTGTTGATTTCATTCATATTCTTCTCTCCATGGTAGCATGGGTGCTCCGGTGGCAGGAAATTACTCGGAATAAACAAGTATGTGTTGTTCTATCCCCCGTGCTCGCCATGTAAGGCGTTACCTGCTGCCCATATTGCATGATGGTAAACGAGCGACTAAAATTTTGGATTTTATCTTTTCTTTCTAATTAAAAACAAATGATTATAAATAAATGGAGGGGTTCATAGAACCTAAAGATCGTCTTCACTCTACAATCAATTTATCGGCTTAACTAAGTGATTATCTCAGAGAGAATGCAGAGAGGATCATTGAGATGATGTTAAATGTTAGATGGATGTGTCACTTTGTGATGCTTCCAATATACAACCAGTCTTGCGTCGTATTGAGGAAGGCCTAAGTTACTGTGCACAAGGAATCTCGAAATTACTGTTAATTTATAAATTATTTATTACTTGTTCTGAAGGTTCCTTAAACAGTCTATTTATAGATTCCGAAAAGAAATACATCAATAAATATGTAGGCTCATGACACTTATGAATTATATTAAAAGAGGCGATTGTTTGATTTCAGATTCTTGACAAAACAAATAAGTAACAAAGACCTTATGAAACAAACCAATGGTATAGCCAGTTACAGACCCCCTATATACATGATATACCAGATCCTCGATCTGTTTAAGCTGTAAGCTTCTTGACCACCTGACATTTTCTTCATCAATGCGTTCAGGGTTGCGCATGCGCAATTGTTTAAAATCGCTAAGGTCTTTAAGATGGTTAAAACAAATAAAAACACACCTTGCAAGTTCACATTTCCACTTATTAATCTGAATTGTTTCTGTTGAACTTCTTCATTTAAAAAAGTCACTTGTTCTGTATCAACAGCAGTTAGGGAAGAATTTGATATCTATACCTCTCCAGTGATTGTAAGCCTTTACTTGAAGATGTTCAATGATGGTGCATTTGACACGTCATTTGGTAAGCTATTTCAGTCTTTAATAACTCGGACACCAAAGAAGTCTTTTTCTGCAGTTCAACCTAGAGTGTTGTTGCCTGATTTTGGAGTTGCTTCCCCTTGTCCTGTTGTTTTCCACAATATCAAATATATCCTTCCCTGAATTGTCAATATCTTTAAGAATCCTATACACTTGAATGGCGTCGAACCTTTTCGTCTGTATTGAAGTGACGGAAGGCATAGAGGGTCAGTAAGAAGTAAAGGAGGCTCGGGCTAGCTACTCTTAGTTTGAAAATTGGGGCTCAAAACATTTTGAGTTGTGAATTGGAAGCCATGCATTTATGTGATTAACAATTATAAATCTTGCTGACCCTCTTTGTCTTTATAGGGGTCAGTAACTGGCTATTTAGTTAATATTATAAGAACATTCACATCGAATGAACATTGCTACGTTATAACCACGAAATCGTTGTAAACGTGTTTCGCTGTATACAAGAAGACGTAACACAAGCATATCACAATCTCCCGAAACACGTAAATCGCACTTCAGACACGCCATACACAACATACATGGGAGGCCGCCCGAGCATGACCCTGGCTGTAATAGGACATTGGTTAATCAAACAAACAAATAAACTATCACTCCCATTCGAAATTACGTGTTACTTAGGTGTCGCTGATATGCCATATTGTATTGGTATTCATGCGGTCAGTTTCTAAGGGTCTATGAAGGGTTCTGCCAAAACATTGCTGTGGTCAACATAAATTGTTGATAGAAAAACATAAATATCATTAAATTAGTGATATGTTGCATGTCTATATATAACATTTTTGGAGCAGTTGAGTGATCAAAAGTGTGTATGCATTATAACTAACCTTACTGTTGACTCGTAAATTGTTTTGTAACTTGTAAGATAAACGATATAATCGGCTTAATGCAATATACTAAGTTCACGTTTTTGCTCACATGGCTCGAATGACAAAAAAGAGCCATATTGCCATTGTGATGGTTTTTTCCTCTAGTAGTACTTTTTCTTGTATTATCGTATATTATCTTGTACAAACGAATGCAAATGTAGCAGATTCAGATGGCGCCGTCATTTGTGCGTTTTCATGTGGCAACGTAACGATAAATCTAAACACATTGATGCAAGCAAGATGGAATTATTTTATTTATCAAATATTTCTTTAGACTTCTTTGACATCATCGACGAAGTTGAAAATATCTATTATTCTAATAGGCATACGCTTGTGGTAAAGTTAATTTTCTTTTCTTTTTAGAACCATGTGCTCAAAACGTAGAAATTAAAAAAAACGGGACTGGACACTATCTCACGTGGTCAGACTTTGGAGAGGGATGTGGCCCTAGGTTTTGGTTTCGATCAGGTAGAGCTTACTATGATGCTCCGCTAACGCCCTCGCCTATGCTGATAACGATTAGAGGTGCTTCCTCCCTTATATGTAGTGGTGACTGTGCCTCCGTCAGGAATTTGAATGTTTCTAAAGGTAAGACACCTTAAAGTATTTAATGCTAAGCTGCTATGTTTTATCGCTACGATTTGCTCTTTTTATGATTTCCATATCAGAATAAGAATGGAAAGAAAATAACTCCGTGACCGTGACTATTTGTTATATCATAAAAAGACCAACAAAGGATTTCCAAGAGTAATCAAGGGGAACTGCTGAGAACGTTTACAGACGCATTGTGAAGATAATTTTGGACTATCATTTCCATCTGCGTTTGTCTGCAAGTAAATGTAGAGCAATTTCTTTTTAAAATGGGAAAACCTATGTCGCTTATATGGATATTGAAAACACAGCAACAATGAAAATATGTTTTTTTATTTGTCTTTAAATATATATATATATATATATATATATATAAACCAAAAAAAGTACGTGTCCATGTAGAGCTGAATATATCAAAAATAAAAGTCAACGACTTTCCTCTTGTACATTCACCATTTCATGATGGCTCTTCAGGAGTAGAAATGTTTATTTTTCAAAGAACAAATTAATGACATCACAAATAGCGTGACGTCACAAGGTACACACGTTTACATTACAATAATATGAAGTTGCGCCATTTTCTATTATGGCCTATTGAGAGTTGGTTTTAATATTTTTATAAGTTGATTTTCTTTGTTTTCCAACAAAACAGAGTCTGAAGAATGTAATTGATATAAAGGTATAACATTAAATTGATCACCTGCACAATCATGAACATGCTTATTGACATTCAAATAACGTAGATAATCCGTTCTTGTTTGTTGCCTATGAACAGTCATACGTGTTCTAAGTTCATTACTAGTTTGGCCGATGTAAAAAATCACCACAACGAGAACAAATTATAGCATATATCACACACTTCGATTTGCAATTCATGTTTGCTTTTACAGTAAAATGCAAGCCATTTTTAAAAACATATGTACTACATTCAATAATAATTGGACATGTACCGCATCTAGGTATCTTACATTTCGACACCACGGGGTCAGCAATAGATTTATTGAACCTGGAACTTGTCAACATTTGTTTTAAATTTTTAGGTTGTCTTTTACTTTGCAAAATTGTATGGTTTTCAAAAATCTTTCTCATACGATCACTACTTATATATATATATATATTTTTAAAAAAAGGTCTGCAATCTCTTGCGCTTTCGCAGCTTCGCTGCTCATCAGAAGATGTTGTATTCTATATCTATTTAGTATATATATGTATATTCAATAGACATGTAAATAACAATGTTTCCCTTTCACAGAAGAACTCTCACATCAATTTCCATATTCGAACATAATATTCTATATTTCAACACAAACTTCCACCACTTTCACATTAATTTCAGATATATTCATCATATACTCATTATAACCTCTCAAACAATTTAATTTAAATATATGTAGTGTATACATTTATGGTTCAAGATAAAATAAAGCATAGCTTTAAAGTGATTACTCTAGATCTAACACAAAATTGAACATAAGGTATCCAATGTGTCTTTCACTTAAATACCGTTTGACGTAAATTGACAAACTGGTAATTTTACATATATGATACTTTACGGCACGGACATTTCCATATATGTATATTACAGAATTGTATGTAGGTATTGATTGTGACGTCATCTGCTTGCGAGCGTAACGTCATACTTTTCAGAGAAAACGACGTGAGCTTCACTCACAAAATAATGACGTTACTATGAGATACCTACCCGCAAGTGGGGTAACTCTGCAATATGCAAAGACGGGATAGATGAACTAATTATCTAATCTGTTCGAGAACTGAACAGTCATAAAAGAGTTATGCATGTCAAATGTCATCCATTGTACCAAATGTTCACAAAATGAAGGCCATCATTTGGTTGAAACTATCATGTCAGATAAAAGTGAAAATTACAAATGGCTATATATGGGTTATGAGGTATGCCAAATAATATAGTAACATTTTTAAAATGCCTTGTTACCGTGGTAACAAAATCAAGGCCCCTGAGTGGTCAAATTTCAGATTGTACCCTTTGTAATGTAGTTCTGTTTCGCTCCTTAATCTTTTTTTTTAATTTATTTTTGTAAAGTTTTCCTACATAAGAGGGAAAGATACCAGAGTTTGAGTTGCATTCTCTTCCAAATTTATACTTTTGGGGGTTGTTGCTTGGTGCCTTCGGCAGCATGCTTCAGTGATAAAGCACTAAAATGGGCAAGAGTTCCACTATACGCATTGGTACTGTTATTCGATAAATGACGACGATGATAGCCTTATCTTGTCTAAATGCCCGTCTTTTGACTGGCCATCCGACATAACGTTACTTGCTGAAGTGACCTGTAAATCAATTTGGTTTCTACCAATATGCACTCTGTTTCGTATGGTCTTTCACCTTACTGCACTGACATGTTATGGGGAATTAGTAGGTTTGATGTTGTTCCCGTTCTATTGTGCTATTGATGAAGAAAAAACAAAGACTACTCTTCCTACTAAATGTTGATTATACTGTACAATTAATAGTTGTACGTTCCCTTAGACATATACAGACCCAATCATCTAATGTTCTATTACCTTCATAAGAATTCAACATATGTACTCAATCATGTTAATATTTTATCATCACAATAACATTTTTACACGCGTTTCGTTCAAGTGACGACAACTGCTTCGACGACTCTACCAACAACACAAACTTCTATCGGTATGTTTCATTGGATAACACTGTTTTGTTTTCGTATGCTTCTTGCCTTGTTGGGAAATTAATTTTTTGGTGTTTTTAAGAGACCTACTTGCTATATAGCTTTAAATTCCTATAAATTAAAACTTGAAACTTGATATATAGTGCTAGCATGTTTTAAATGCGCGCATTATGAGATGATTGTCTGCAATGCTCTGGCATATATATAGACCATAGATGCCATATTATATTTACATTATCAAGTCATTTTAGGGTGTCTGCATTAACATTATTTTAACTAGACCAAGAAAACCGTTTATTCCGATTTAATCCACAAGATGGAACAGTCATTTTGACGGTGATCAGTTGAAGTCACCACGTCAACATTAGTGACGTCATAATGGTCACGTTTTGGGTGTCAGTTATATATTTAATAAATTAACTTATCGTTTGAACTATACTCTTTGGTAACGAGCAGATTTGTGAGATCAGTTATTATTTTAGAATATGCTATTTGATATCTGTTCAAAATTTGTTAATGAAATTAAGATTCTCATATTTCTACACACATTTAATATCACACAAATGCGAAAACGCTTTAATATTGTATTTTTATATGAAAATCTTTTTTTTGACCTATTTGTAGATTTACTTCGCCAGTCTTTGAAATAAAGTCACCCAAATTGGAAGTATTATTATGTTATCTTTGTAACATATTGATGAATCAGTGGATATTTTCTTGATTCTAATTTATGTATTAACATCTAATATATATAAGTAGATTTTCAGTAAATGTACTCTGTTTGAAGTGATTACATCCGTTTCGACAAAGCGAACAACAACATCAGAGCCATTGGGAAATACCAACGATACTCCAGCCAGCAGAGGAACGGAGGGGGACTCCTCGACAGTGGTGGTGGCGGTGGCTGCCATCTGCTCTGTGGTGGTGCTGGGTCTAGTTGTCGTATTGATCGTGTGTGTGGTGAAACGACGGCGGCCACATCACAGTTTGTATAGTTATATCACGTATACTTCTCGAGGTCGACTTATTGAAATAGAATCTTTATATTTAGTAAATATTATGTTAACATCTGGAGGTCGACTAATTGTACTAAAATCTCGAGATTTTGTAAATATTATATAACATCTCCTTGCATAGTTATATTAGTTTCTTGAGTCTAATCCATTATGAATTGTGTGAACTGTGGCTCCATGCACGATTCTTTGTTGCTATATATTGGACAGGCAGTACCAACACTGACACCTGTCGTATCCAACACATTTACTCATTGCATTTACCTCATTTCATATGTATATTATTATCATGCGAAGAAGATCTTTTTGAGAATAAAAAATAAGTAAATGTAATGAAAACATATATAATTACATGGAAAATATAGGTAAAGTAATAGTACGGAAAGACTTTTGACACTGCATTATACGATAAAAGTTGAAATATAGTAATTGCCAAATCAGTGATAATCTGATGTTTTCTTACAGAACCAGAGACGGTCCCTGCAGTGAACAACGGCAGAACATTGAGACGAGAAGACATAAATCACATAGGTGAGTAGTCCGACAGTATATCTCACAATTATATCCGTCACACCTTTGGTTGAAGGATCGCCAAAGATTAATCCAAAAAGACACCAAATGTGTATTTTGAAATGGATTAATGTCATTATAGTTAAAATTCTATAGCAACATCAAAGGCTAATGAGCTGATGTATTATTATGTAGCAAATATAAGCAATGACGCAACGCCGCGTTTTCGTATAGAATGGTTTTGATTATAGAAATAATTTTCATCAATTCCAGTGCATGTGGACGGACCCGAAAACGAAGACGGCACGTACAGTGAAATAGGAGCAGTCAGCAATCGACCAAATGGGACACGCCAAATAGCGGCTAGGCCCGATCACCGGCAGGAACCAGCCGCTGTCGGAGACATGTACGCTATCGTACAGAAACCCAAAAAGGGTAAGACCACAGACCGAAATATATGTATTCAGATAGATGTATGAAAATACTATGGTGGAAACCACTTGCCTTCATCAGGGATAGATTTTTAGAAACGTACATTTGGAAAGTTTCTATTCTCGTATTGTTTTGGTTTATGGCCAATGTATCAATGCTGGTCTCATGTTGAGTGTGTGTCCCCTTTAAGGGAAGAATAAGACCCTTCTCTCTGTCAAAATGCTACAAAAGAATCAAGTGTGTGAATACATTGTTCTAGACAAGAACATTGCAGTATTGTTTTTATGAACAGGAATTTTTAAATCAAACGTTAGGTAGACTATACACAATTCCAAAATATACATTTGTACAATCTCGGAAAATGACATTGCGAATTCTTTGATATTTAATGCAGACCTAAGTCATTCATAACGTGTACATATTTAGTAATGCATATAAAGTTGCTTCTGAAAATGAGATGTACGCCCACAACAAAAACTGTGAATGTAAATATGTTCATAGTGATAGGGAAGAAAGTTGTTTAACAATGCAAGAGATAAAGAATACACACTAGTGTTATCAGTTCAAACAGAAACCGACATATCCGAATGTAAAACAATTACACCAGACTTCAAAAGCGGAAATAAGGATGTCGTTCGAATGGTGAAATTGCACCGCTGGAATAAGTAAGCTAGTTGATTCAAAGTTATTTATCCGTTTTAACTTATTCATATATGATATATTTCACTAGATGTAAATAGAATGTTGTTGAGGGGGTTTAATCTTTCGAAACATATGTTCCTACTATTATTTGTTTAAATATGTCCTTGTCCTTTTTATCGACCTTAATTGGGATCATGGATGGTGATTTTGTCCTGATTTTCATTATTATTGGATGTCTAGTAAATTAGAAATACCATTTTTAAATTGGCATTTTGTTCACCCATCGTATATTGATTATGGATTTATACAATACAATATGACTGAGGAGATTTATTGTTATCTTTTAATGTCGATCCTTCAGTTACAGCTCCATGGAAATCTACAAAAGATCTAATGTATCTCACTGGCAACTTGATTACACAAACATTGACGCTTAAATTTCTATAATCCGTTGTTAAATCACCTACGGCGTAAAAACTCCCAGCCATGTTAGCGTACCACTCCAATCAGTCCTATTGATGATATAATTCGAATCATTATACGCCATATTGTAAAACTAATCAAGTTCAGTTATTTAGGATAGCTATATAAGTTCATTTCGTGTTTCAGACGTACAAAATCATGGCGACGATGACCTTGCAAATGACGTCACTGTTGATCCGGCGTCAATGTATGCACAGGTGCAGAAACCAACAAAAGGTATTTGTAAACTTGTAATGGTTGCATACCCTAAAATCTCGATAATAAGTCGAAATCGAAAATAGGACGGTTTAAAAAGAAAGCCTTGGATTTCCTCTGTCAAACGTATCTTGAAAATATACCGGCTTTGAAAATAGGCCGCACTTGAAAGTAAGCCTTGGATTCCTTGCAGAGAAATTATGTAAAACTTAATACCGTAAAAACTATAAAATTTGCACCAGTATAATTTTCGCAGGTACTTTTTGGGGCTGGAAATGCTAAAAAAAATACATCTTCATTTTTTTTTTAAATTCATCGTGCATGTTTCCTTTTTATCGGATACGTCACAGTCTGAAACGTTTACGTGATACATATGTAGACATGTTTTCTGATAAAACTAGGAGGGGCAAATTTTTTCCTTGGTCAGATTTCCAATCTTCTGATTTACTATGTAGAATATAAATTTATCGATTTTTATCTAGACCCCTAAATCGTCTAAAATTGGTCCATATGCACTCTTTTGGGTCCAAGTTGATCTAAACTGTAGCTTATTCTCAGATCCTTCTGAACGTACATTATATGTAGTTTGATGGAATAGTATATTATCAAAGTATTATAATTGATGAGATATCCATAGTTGTATGGAATTATATTCTGATTTGAATGAATAGTATATCGTATCACGGTAAGCTAATTACAACCCAATTTTGCAAATTTCTTCAATGTTTCCAAACTTTCTACAAGTAAAATATATTATTTTACAGCTGCACAACCTTTGGTGCCACAGGAACATGAACACCATCAGAATCAAGAGGTATATCTCGTATTTACTTTGATCGCCCTGTGTGACAATGAACGCACTTAAATATTGTTTTCTTTCATACCGATTTAATTTTCCATTTGTACAAGACTGAACACACAGCACATACTTAACACACGTTAAGTCATTATTGTTTATTACTAGTATGATAATGAGAAGTTAACATAATGTAATTGGTGAAATAGCTCTACTTTCTCTTGGCCTTTGGGGGATAAACTGTAAGATAGCCTTTGTAGACTCATTGATTGTTCAGCAAGAGTCATAAATACATTTGTGGGTTTAAAGGGAGCATAAACTTTGTCCTTCGCGACTTATTAATATGATAGGTTATATACATTGACATTTGTTTTTTCCAGGCTTCACGAAAACAAAACAAAGACGGCCTGATTTACCTCGATGTGGAGTTCAGTAACTCATCCGAGCAAAACCAAAGTGAGGAACCCTTGTTAAATAGTCAACAGGATGGCTGTGAATATGCTGAAGTGGCGCATTCATAGCATGTATGGACAAAATGTCGGAGGTACCAACTTCACAAGTATTCAGAATATATCGCCCTTCTATTTAGTATTGGATAGAGATACACTACATCGTTATTGATTTTGCAATATAAACATTACTTTTATTTCATTAGTACACTTATTTATTGTCATTCGGTAAAAAGGATATATATATTATTTACTATATATTTGTATTTTCTCTGTCGTCAGGAAGGAAGGATTTCTTTGTGGCATATTCTAAAGAATTGTCTTTTTAGATTCTTATTAACCTTTCACTTCATCTACATTTTAATCGGATTGGAGATGTAAAATAATTTGTTGTAATCATCTACATGTTACTCACATTTACAATAATTTGTTGTATTCATGCATAACGTTACTCAAATGTAAAATAATTTGTCGTATTAATCGTTCGTAACACCATTGCTGCAGCCATTATGTATAACATTATTTACTCCAAAACTTAAAGATAAGTTGTACGCTGTTATGGCGTTTATTTGAATATATATACATGTGGTCTATTTATCATACACGATGAGAAATATATATGGATACACGACCACTCAACTGGTCGTATCTAATATCACCAGAGAGAGAGAGAGAGAGAGAGAGAGAGAGAGAGAGGAAACGCTCAGACAAGCCATGTATGTGTGTTACAAATGTATCAAGAATTTGTTAAACCAGTGTACTTTGTATGGTCTTTGCTTCTATATCGTTATATGTTTGTGCTCATCCTAAATACATTTTCCTTTAAAGTGTTAGGTTGAAGATTTTGTTTTTCTTTTTACAAAACTCAGCCTTATTAAAGTGACTTTGTATATATATATTCACTACATTGGTCCAGGTGCAAATCCATCGCACCCAGATGTTTTAAAAAACGAAAGTCCTCTGTTAATAAGCAATTCAGCATAGTGGGTGTGTGACTCATGACCCCGATTTTTTGAAACCAACTAAAGTAAAAAGCTGACCTAATTAAAAATGTTCATATAAGTTCCATTTAAGTTATATGCGCCATAAAAGGTTGAACATCTTGACATGCATTTTTTTTTCTTAGGTAATATATTGAATACCATAGGTTTTGATGAATTACGTTTTGAAAATCATTCAAATGCACAGACAACCATTTGCATAAGCAGTTTAGCTCTGGCGTGTTCATGCCTTCATCAGCGTTCAAGACGTCACGAAAAGAGAATATGTAGGTTCACGCCAGTTTGAGATTTTCGAAAGATCAAGAAATAAATTACAATGTAATTAAAAGATGTGAAACGGACTAAAGTGTTGTTCATTTGTTTTTTTTTTATATCCGGTTTATGGATGGGACTTTTTGATTTACTGTCGCTGTTTAGTCAGTTGCCCAATGGTAACAGCCGGAACCCACTGGAATGTCTTGCGAAATCATCGGTTGTTCCATCAAATCATTTTTTCACGATCCATGCAGATGTATAAGTTTTATTTTAAATCTAATTTCTTTTTTATAACAGAAACAACAAGTGATAAACATTGACGGTTATATTTTGACACTCCTTGGTATGTTGGGTTGGGTGTTATGCTGATACTGTGAATGAAGGACTCAAACAAAGGGATAAAGAAATTGGTTTATCATTTATAGTGGATTTAAGTACTATATTATGGCATGTTTTAAGTAAAATTCATGTTATATTTCTGATAAAGAACAAATTAGATAATTATTTCAATAAAATACATCATGCATTTCATTTGAGTTCGTTGACTGGTCATCATCAATAGTATTGAATGTTGGAGTAAATTAGAAAACAAACATTTATTTTTTGATTTTTAAGTGGGTTTTTTTCAATAACAACAAACTGAAGAAAAATGTGGAATAATTTTTGTTCTGTTTGTATGAAATACACGTTACACATTAATAAGGAAATAAACTCAAAACTATAGTCTTATAGTTCCTCTAAAATACACGGAAATAAATTTGAATATTTAGATTTGTTGTTTCTATCAATTGATTTTTCTAACACCACGCTTTTCCACATCAATAAATCCGTATGAGCCAGTTTTATAATATCATCACCAATACTCATATAGTTTTAGGATTACTGAACATGAAACAAAGAAAAAATGTTCACCCACTGTAATGGGAAATACACTGAATCTCCTATATTTAACATTTAAAAACAGTATTTCCACTATGTTCAGATGGCGTTAAAACATTGAATAGACTCATTGGAACGCTTCCATATATGCCATTAACATCAAAAAAAGGACTCGATATTTTATAAAGTCGAGAGGCACTGTTATTCAGTGACAGAAATATGTGGCGAGCCACGTGGACGTACTAAACTGCAATTTTACATATTTTGATAAATTTACAAACAACAATACCTTATGTTAGCACTGGTGTAAACAAACTATCTATCAATTTAGTTATATTCAAGTTCGCCTAAGAAGTGATATATAGCCATGAACAATATCATAAGTTTAAACAAGGTCTGAAACCTAATATAGACACTTCCTTATAGCAACTGATATTGTGTTGAAACCTGCTACAATTCTGTATTTCCTGGAACTTCAACAGACTTTCCATTAGTAATTAAGCAATGCGCTTATTGTTGTTCAGAGTTGAATGCATTTTCAAGCCGATCATCCGTTTTTGTTAAGGCCTCCTTACTCAAACTGGAAGTGAAAAGGACTGTGGGCAGTTACATTGACGTCAGCATTTATCAGGGAAAAATCAATCCATATTCTTTGTGTTTTTGTATACTTTTCCTGTCTGTACAGTATTCGCGTCACTTATCAAACTGTTCGCCCGTATGTGACTACAATATCTGGATTTTAGTGTAATAACACAAACTGTTCTTACATATGACTAAATATCTGGATTATCAGTGTAATAGCAGAAACTTTCCTTACATGTGACTTAATATATGTAATTGATATTTGGGTTATTAATATTTAAGGCAAAGCAGGTGTCATTGCAACAGTCGGATTACCAATGTCTTAGTTTCTCATTATGGCTTCGTTTGTTTTTGGATTATTGGTGCTGAAGCTTTCCTCTGACTGTCATTATTCAGTGTTAATTGTTATAAAAACAGGACCCTGGCTGTAAGAAGGACGCTCATTTAGCAAACCAAGAAATAATAGACAAAATTTAGGCCCTACACAACCTATGCAGATTATCTTTTACAACATCCATTCTTCATGTGGCTATCAAATCCTTACTTACCTATCACACTCTCTGGCTTACAATGTTCGCAATATTGGTGTAATAGCACAAAATTATCATTATTATATGTTAGTTGCATTATTCGGATTTTATTAGATTTTGTTTCATATAGAATTAATCATCAGTATTTTGTATTTGGACATCGATGGAATATTATCAATAAAACATATATCAGCGACAACAAAATTCTAAAAGTAACACGTCAAAGCGATCAATAGTCTTATCTATCCTTTACAATTAAGCTCCTATACTTTTTGACTACAATGTTTGGGATAACAACAATAGGCTGTGTATGTGTTCTTTGGATTTTCGTGATCAACACATCGTCAGGAGGTACGTATGCACCTTAGCAACTTTACGTTTACTAATGTTTTTAAAATCAAGAGTGTGTGTTTGATCAGCCGCCTTGTTTACATAATAATTTGTTGACTTTATTCAACTTCTCCCCGTGATAGCATGAGTGTAATGGAGACAAGGAATTTCATGGAATAAAAGTATTTGTGACCAAAGCGAGATAGTGTCATTGTGTAGAACCCATTGATTGGTCGGCCCTGCACCACCTAATGGTATGCTAATAACTATCGATAGGAATGCTGACTTGTGACTGGTTGTTTAGAGTGCTATCTCTGCTCAGGAATGTACCCCTCATCCTTTCAATGATATTTGGATGCAAATCTATGGTCAGACTGACATCTGGAAACCGAAACCAAACAGTGTCATATTCTGAATTGAAAGTTTATGAATAAGCTGTGAAAATCATTCAAATGCAAAGACAATCATAATGATGATAAAGACGTCAAACTTATTGATTTGTATGCCTTAGATGGAAACATACCTGCAGAGATCATTCAATTGAAAGTACAGATCATACATTGGCATCATGGTCTTACCGTATGTATGAATTTCACTGCAATGCAGATGTAATTATAATGATTATTGACAGTACGGCAAAAAATCATTTTTCAGCTCTTACTTGTATTTTTATAAAATTAAACCAGTTTCGTAATTCCCAAAATGTTGCTAACGTTTGGTGGTAAATACATATCAAAAGCAGTTCTTGAAAATCAGGGCCATATAACTTTAAAAGATCAGACTGTCATTCTGGGCCGAAACCAAAAAGTGTCATTTTCTAAATTGAAATTTCAAACCTTTTTCATGGCATTTTTCTTCTAGAGAAATACTTTCTTCTTGTATTAGTCAGTCAGGAGCGAATGTAGCACATGCGGAAGGCGGCGTCACTTGTGCGTTTTCAGCTGATAACGCAAAATAATTCGAGTTACAACCAAGATCGAATCATTCAATTTATCAATTATTCCCCGAGACTTATTTGATATCATCACGAAGTTATAAAATGTTTATTATTCTATTAAGTAATTTTTAAATTTTGTTTTCTTTTTAGAACCATGTGCCAAC
The DNA here is from genome assembly GCF_041381155.1 of Argopecten irradians. NCBI lineage: Eukaryota > Metazoa > Mollusca > Bivalvia > Pectinida > Pectinidae > Argopecten > Argopecten irradians. The sequence continues at coordinate 27,078,385 of NC_091137.1, read as the reverse complement.
AACGTAGAAATTAAACAAAACGGGACTGGACACTATCTCACGTGGTCACAGCTTGGAGAGGGATGTGGCCCGTTTTGGTTTCGATCAGGTCCAGCTAAGAATGAAATTGTTGATACTGTGCTAACGTCATCGCCTATGCTGATAAAGATAAGAGGCATGTCCTCCCTCATATGTAATGGTGACTGCACTTTCGTCAGGGATCTGACTGTCACTAAAGGTAAAAGTGAATTTGACTGGTTGGATAAGTGATCTTATAGTTAATTATCTCTATAAGATGTAGACATATGACTGTTCGTTCTATATCAGTACATGTATGATATATCATAAGATACTATTAAAAGTAGTGTGTGAATATAGGTCACTGGTCTTATATATGATGTTCATTATTTTAGTGTATGCACCATGATTGCTGTGGTCCCTTTCATTGTTACCATCAGTGTGATGTGATAGCGATAGGGTAGGGCTATATAAAACTTAGTATTATAGCGGCTATCGTTTGTATCCTTGAGCAGTCTAGGTTAACTTGTTGTACTCTCGAGACGACAGGATATTGGTGAGTTGCCGGATGAGGTTCCGCGCTCACTGCGCATATGCCATAGGTAGGACCAATCAAAATGGGTGTGCGACGTCGCATGTAGTACCATGGGCATTGAGTTATAGAAAAACTCTTCACTTCTACGCTCGGTTATAACCGGAACAAGGACGTTAAGTCTCATCAATAAATCAATTAAATGGTGGACTAGTGTCCTAGGCTCGGTAATAATCGGAACAAGGATGTAAAGCCCGATCAACGAATCACAAAATGGACGACTTGCATGGCCGGATAACAGCATACGTACTTGCGTTAGGGCATTTAAGGTGTTAAACGTAATTTAGGAAGGGGGCTGTTGTGGAGTTAGCAGAGAGGAGGGAGGGAATAAGATTGGGTGTTGGGTATAAGCTCGGCTCTCAGCAGGAACACGTACGGACTAGTGTTAGCGGTATGCTATCTCCGTAAATACTTCTATAATCTCTATACTTCTTTTGTTATTGTTTACACGTATATTATCAATTCAACATCATATGAAAACTTAATTGACATTATACAAGGTATTTGTTGATATGTGATTAAATTGCTCCACCAAATCCTTATGAACTTGGGTTAAGCTGTCTCTAACCAGCTCATTGATTCGTCTGTTGACCGGTGTCGGGGATTTAACATTTCAAAACTATAAGATCACACCTATGCGAGTTAACGTCCCATCAATGATAGTCGGGAGAGATCGGGTTGGTCACGCTCCCAGCCACAGGACTAATATGAGGTCATTTGGAGAGCGGTAGTTGGTCATGGTGGACACTTCCAGTGAAGAGTCTACATTTGTATTTTGAGCATATATTATGATGTAATTCTAATAATGGACTTAAGTAGTACGTAGAAAGTGATGTCATTAGTTAAAAATATCTTTTTAGTTTTGCAGTTCGTTGTATGGACTTTTTCTTGAAGTGCGTGGAGTTGTTATGTTAGAGTTTTGAAACCGCGTTAAAAGTTGTGAATTTTAGCGGAAATCAGAAAGTTGTGGTAGAGTTTACAATTGTTTTGAGTTCTGATTTTTGGATCTTATTTCCACTGTGTTGTGTAGTGTTGTGTTGATATATAACATCTATTAACTTTGTGTGACAACTTGTAATTACTTAGAATTATACTCGGTCTCTTACTTTTATGATTTCTTAACTTCAGATAATCGGAATATACATTGAGGAAATTATACTACAGTTGCCTTTCGGTTTACGTTGGAATTTAACTAAAGAGTTTAAACTCCTAATTTATATATGATATTTGGGTTTCAATTGGAGTGTATAATGTGGAAAGTACAGTAAATTAAATCTTTGTTATCAACAAAACTTAAATTAACAAAGAAAGCGAAGAGAAAGGAAAAACCTAACAATTTTAACACTTGTTTCGTCTAAGTGACGACTACCTCGATGACTCTTACCTATTTCATTGGATAACGCTATTTTTATTTTCGTATGCTTCTTGTCGTATTGGAACGTTAAGTGTTTTTGCTGGGTTTTTTTTTTATTCCGTTCTATCAGAAGCCAAAGCTATGTTAGAACTACTGCTGTGCTTGATCTATGTAGTGCCTGCATATTTTACCTTATAGCTTTTTGTGATTTAATTCTCCATGACTTTTGATGTCTCATTTACATTTCTTTAATTGCCATAATATGTGTTGATGTTTCGTTGGCACTTGCCTTTTGGGAAGATATGAAAAATATTACGAAAATGCTTTTTTTCTTTTTTCGATTAATTTAAGTAACTTATCGTTTGAACTTTACTCTATGCTGACGTGGTGATGTATGAGATCATTGTGAGATTTTAAATGAATCATAGATATTTTTGTGTGAAAGTCTTTTATTTTCGCTGTTCTTTTTGTAGCTTAATTTAACCAATGGATCATACAAATACAATAGCATTACCAGAAGTTACTTAACTAACCGCATTTTATATCATTTTTGTAGCGTATTGATGAATCAGAGGATCTTTTCTTAGCTATGATTTATAAATTAATCTCAAATATATTAAATAGAGTTTCACTAGATTCATTTCCTTTTCAAGTGACTACAACTGTTTCGACAAAAAATACCAACTATTCTCCAGCCAGCAGAGGGACGGAGGGGTACTCCTCGACAGTGGTGGTGGCGGTGGCTGTCGTCTGCTCTGTGGTGGTGCTGGGTCTAGTTGTCGTAATAATTGTGCTTATGGTGAAACTACGGCGGACACATCTCAGTTTGTATAGTTATACCACGTGTATAAAATCTCGAGATCAACTAATTGTATAAGAATCTCACGATGTATCCATGTCTAGTTATAGAAGTGTGACGAGTTGGATTAATAGAGGTTCTCCAACAAGTGACTCTTGTTTATCATGTTTAACAAACTCGAGTTAGCTAATTTACAAAGTAGCCCCAAATTTAGAGCCAATTGGATTCAAGAGATCTTAGAGTTGACCAATCAGAGGCGCCGTAGGTGTTAACATACTGAGTTGTGTAAACAATTTATCACATATGTTTTCCATTGTGAATTTAAACATGCATAGTTATGGAATAAATTATATCATCATCCCTATGTCACGTTGTTATAGTAAATGGTCTAAAATCATCATAACGAAGCTAACATTTTAGTAACATTTTGACAAATATATATTTTAAAAAAACCAAAGGAATATCTTAACGTTTTAACTATGTACAAAAAAAAATCATCGGAAAGTTATACACGTTGAGCTGATAGGGCAGTTATTTTCCTTATGCAAAGTTTACATGGTAAAGATATGTCAGTGAATAAATAAAATGTATTGAAAACATATATTATTACATAGAAACTATAGGAAAATTAATAGTGCTGAAAGGCTTTTGAACATTATATCTTGAAATTTGAAATAGACTGACTGCCAAATTAGCTATCATGTTATATTTCTCTACAGAACAGGAGACGGTCCATGTAGTGAACAACGGCAGACCTCTGAGAGGAAAAGACATAAATCACATAGGTAGGTAGTGCGACAGGTAGTCCGACAGGTAGTCCGACAGGTAGTCCGACAGCGTACCCATCAAACGTTTAAGGATCGCCAAGAATTAATAAAAAAAACACCACCAAATGTGTATTTTGAAATGGTTTTACTGTCATTATAGTTAAAACCCTACAGCAACATTAAAGGCTAATAAGCCGATATATATTTATTTAGCAAATAAAAGTTTATCAATCATAAGAAATCGATAATTCTGAAGGCCCCGTCGCGTTTTCGTAAACAACAATTTTAATATCAAAAACTATTTTCATCACTGCCAGTGAATTTGGACGGACCTGAAAACGAAGAAGGTGTGTACAGTGAAATAGGGCCGCTCAACAATCCACAAGGCCCGAGCACCGATTGGAATCAGCCGTTATAGGTAAAAAGGGTAAGACCTCAGACAAAAACAAATATTTAAGTAAATGTATGATAATACAATGGTGGACAACATTTCTGCCTTACAGAGAAGACTTAACATCTAAACCGTCATCCATATAGGCGTTATAACTGGTAAGGTGGTCCTGACTGTATCAAATTATATATTATATTGTATCACGGTAAACAAACTACTACACCTATTTTTCATTTTTCTCCAACGTTTCGAAATTTTCTACAAATACTATAAGGCTATTTCATAAGTGAATATGAAGGATAGCGATAACCATTGTTTGTATCGTTTCACAAGATGTTATGGCCCTCAGGTAGAATATCCATATCCTTCATAATCCACATCTGAGAAAGTTTTTTGGTGCCACAGGAACATGTAAAACATCACAATCAAGCTACTTACTTCTATCATTTGTATTAACGCCCTATGCTATAGAAAACAATACACGCTCGTAAAGATTGTTTTCATATCTGTTTTGATATGCAGTTTATACAAGACTGAAGATATCAGATTTGTTCTTCATACATTTTGAAGTCAATATTGTCTATGATAAGTATAATATTGAACAATTTAATTGGTGAAATAATTTTGATTTCAGTTTAAAAACATTTTTGCATTGGCTTTTGGGGAATAGCCAATAAGAGAGTTTTATATACAAAATGATTGTTCAGCAAGTCATATATACATTTGTAGGTCTAGATGGAATTTCAAGCTTTTATGTTTTTATCCAGGCTTCAGGAAAACAAAACAAAGACGGCCTGATTTACCTTGATGTAGAGTTCAGTAACTCATCCGAGCAAAACCAAAGTGAGGAACCCTTGTTAAATAGACAACAGGATGGCTGTGAATATGCTGAAGTGGTGCATTCATAGCATGTATGGACAAAATGTCGGAGGTACCACTTTCACAAGTATTCAGAATATATCGCCCTTCTATTTAGTATTGGATAGAGATACACTACATCGTTATTTGGTATTGCAATATAAACATTACTTTTGTTTCATTAGTACACCTATTGATTGTCATTTCATTCTGTGAAACTTTGTATTTGTATTTGTATTTTCTCTGTCTCAGGAGTAAACGTTTTTCTTTGTGGCATATTTAAAAAAAATGTTTTTTCTGCATTTATGTTGCAAACTAAATTCAATTGAAACTGATTACAATACAGATTCTTATAAACACGCCATTTCATCTTCATTTAATCGGATTAGAGATAGACTCGCGATTGAAAATAATTGGCTGTATTCATGTAAAGTGTTACTCAAATTATAAAATAATTTGTCTTATCAATCTATCCGTTCGTTAACCATTGCTGCAGCCATTATGTATAATACAACATTATTTACTTACGCTGTTATGACGTTTATTTTTATATATACATGGGGTCAATTGGTCTACGAACACTTAACTGGTGGTATCTGATACCACCAGAGAGAAAGAGAGGGGGAAATACTCAGACCAGCCATGTATGTCAGTGGCGTAGGAAGATGAAACGTAATGGGGGGCAAAGGTCCTCAATATTTTGTAACCCCCTCCCCCCCCTCTTTTTTGTGTTTCATTTTACATTTCTGGTGTTTGGGTGTCCGGGGGTCTCCCCCGGGGAAAAATATCACGATTTAGAATGGCTAAGATGAGTTTTACGATGCATTTTAATGAATTTGCTAGCGCCCGAAGGCGTGAGATTTTGGTGTTTGGGGTCCGGGGGTCTCCCCCGAGGAAAAAAATTACTATTTAGAATGGCTGGGATGAGTTTTACGATGTATTTGAATGATTTTAAAGCGTTCTTACCACGGTAAATTTTCTATTTAAAATAACCTGCATTTAGAAATGATAATTGTGATAATTGTGTCGTCATATCATACCGGCTTCACACCATCGGCACATTATTTTGTAACTCAAAATAATAATGAATTAATTGTCTTGCTAAGTCATATAAACAAAGTAATCTTTTAAGAGACATTTTTTGAAAAACAAATGTAGTCCCTTAATGAACATTTTAGTGCACTGCAGTTCATGTGTATTGAATTTCTACTTTTGAAGGTTTGAACATTATGTGCTTGAACGTTTTAGGAAATCCGCCGCGCAGCGGAAAATTGTGTAGAATGAAGTACGAAAAATGTGCAGGAGGACCCTTTTTTCTTTCAAATAGGCATTTTTAGAACATTTCAGACGGCGAAAATGGGGGGGGGGGGGCAAAAAGACTGTTTGCCCCCCCCCCCGTCCTGGGGAACGGGGGGGGGGCAGCAGTTGCCCCCCCCCCCCCCGCTTCCTACGCCCCTGTATGTGTATCACAAATGCAACAAAATTTTACACCAGGTTAATGCACTTTGTATGGCCTTTGTCTCTATGTATAAATGTTATAATTTTTGTGATCATCCACACCACATTTTCTTTTAAATTTTATTTAATTTTTACAAAACTCAACCTTATTAGTGGCGTATGTGTACAGTGCACTTTTCATGGTACCCGGAGGTTAATTAAAAGGAGCTAGTCCGTTGTTATTCAGCATTTTAGAACATTTCAGCTATAACTAGGCAACCATTGCGACATGCTAGTTTTTCTTCGTAACCTATTGAAAAACTTAGGTTTTGATAAATTAAGCCTTAAAAATCATTCAAAGCTTCAGACAAACACGTATTATGCTTTATTAATATAGGTTTAAAAAACACATGGGTTAATATGCATCTTTATACATTGTAGTTCTTGGTTTTTTTTTCTTTATGTGCATTTAGATGAAGATATTTCTGAAGAAGTCACTTTATAATTACCGATACCACTGTTGAAATGTTAAAAAAATGGTGGACTACAACTTTGTCTTTTGGTTTGACCGTGGGTACTCATTTTACTACAACGTAGATGTAAAATATAATGATTTTAGACAGTAATGTCAAAATTATTTTTGAACTCCTAATTGACTTTTTAAAATGAAAACCAATTCAGTATTGTAATTATCAAAATGTTGGTAATAATAATTCTTGGTGGTGAATAACATTAAAAGTTCTTCCTGATTCGCGAGTAAGACATTTACTGCACAGTTTTGATTTTTGTTTCGAGAAATAGGGATTCGGATGTGACCGAAGGGGTGTTCTTCTCGTTGCGTTCTGTTGTAAGCTTCAGTGAGCTACACTATAAAATTGGTAGACAGCCAGTAAAACCCTAGCGTGTTAATACCCTCATCAGATCACGACAAGACCGTGTTAACGCCAGTGTGAGAATTGACAGAACACACAGAAATAAATTTGATTTTATGATGTTTTCTTAAACTTGAAATGACAAAAAGTTTTGGATTAAATGGCCGCAGCCTATCTAATATTTGTTAAGTGTTAACCAATGCAGGATACTTATTCTCAGATGTGGCGAGCAGGCAAATATGATTTACCTCAACAGGTAATTTCCTCCCACCAGGTTAACCAAAGCAGATAGGAACGTTACCTAAACTAACAAATGACTAGAATTACATTATGTATAATCCAGGTACATGCAACAGTGAGCACCCTATGCTGAGTATTTACCAACTGGTACCGGACACATCAGCTACTCACCCTCCAAGGGTTAACCTTGGCAAAGTTTCATGTACCTGACCCGAATAACCTGTTGACCTACCCAGATCTGCGAGGCTCCATCGTACTCCCAGGATAAATCCTTGGCGAGTAATAGCCATATTCTCCACTATGGAGAAACCAAAAACCAAAATCTGTATCCATTATACAGTTACTGTTATGTTGAAATCTTAAAAAGCTTTACAAATGAGTATTAGAATAGATAACAATGTTGAAACCGCTAGATTCGTATTTAATGATCTAAAATTCGCATATTTTGATCATTATGTAATGTTACTAAGACAGACTTTGTCATATTATGACCTTTTAACGACCAATTCACCGGTCAACGATTTTTTTCTGAAATCTTCACAATATTTACTTCAGGTAATATGCCAACATATGAGAAAATATTTTTGGTGCACTTTAACTTGAAGTGGGTGTGTCACGTGGCAAAAAACAGCACCCAAAATATTATTTGTTACATTTTACGAACATGTTTGTGATCGTAATATGTAATAATTTATACTCTTTAGAAAATAGTACAGTTTGACGACGTAAAACATGATTTGATATCGTTTGGGATCACAAAGGGAACCCTGCAATACACCTCTACTGGGATCACAAAGGGAACCCTGCAATACACCTCTACTGGGATCACAAAGGGAACCCTGCAATACACCTCTACTGGGCAACTTTAATTTGACCATAGCACGTGCCCCTTGGACTTTTTGAATTTGTTAAACGTATTTCCAGGGTTTGGATAAATGTTGCTACAAATAACATTAAGTTTTAATAAAATTGGTTCGTGAACATAGTTCCATTGTTTGTGAAAGAGGTCTGTTCAGTCTAATGCTAAGAAACAGATACTGCAATATTGGTAGGCTAAGCAACGATTGAGTTCAACGGTTGTTTTGTTTTCATGATCCCAAAACTAAACATTTTTCTGCCAGGTAATCTCTATTAATGATGGTATATTTAAAAGAGCTACGCCATTGGACATATTAGCGGTGTTATGTTTGACAATTAAGCCACATGAAATCTGTTCTCTGTTATACTTACAAGCGGAAATCGGTAAATAAACGTATCTTTAAAACGAACAACAACAGCTCTTTTTTTTTAATCTTTATTCAATTTTAGCTTATAAAGATACATGAATGTAAACATTCACATGATTCAATTTCAACATAGAATCAGTATGAGAGACGAGACAACAGATCTTTATACAAGATATGGTGACTGGTGAAATATTTAAAAACATATTGTGATTGGTGATGGGTGGTGAAATAGGAATGAAATTGGTGCAACTCTGTCCCATGTTCTATTCTTATGATTAACAAACTACAACCAAAACCTGGGAGTTATACCTGATGTCCAACAATATAATGATATCCATTGAATTGGGTAATGAATACTCTTCATACAAAATATATAAGATCTCGACAAGACACTGAGTATGTTCTTTGGCTACATGATGCCAAATCAGAACATTGGACAAAGCTGACTCACTGGGAAAATTATCAAATGTTATGTATGTCTATCTGTGTTGATTTGGTATGTGTTAAGTGAGTGTCCGTGTGTATTTTATATGTGTTTTAGTAAGTTAGTCAGGCTTGAAACACATGTTTAGTGAGCTAACCAGACTAAAATGTGTTCAGTAAGCTAGAAAGTGATGTAAACGTCTGTATTTAGTGAGCTAGCATAAATGTCCTGGTTTTGTGATGAGCTGTTTAAATGTTGAATGAATAAGAATTGATGTAAACAGACGAGATAACAATATGATGTAAAACAGGCTTTGTTTAGAAAAGTACATACATCAAACTAAATGTGAAAACAATGTATTGACAATAGGATGATAGTAGTAAACCACAGTTGTATATAAACACACTCATACAAAACTATTTAAAAGACAGTCTTGTATAATTTCTTATTTATAGACAGTCTCTTGCAAAGTGTTTACAGGTAGTATCAAGCAAAACAGTCCATACACAATATCCTTCAAGAATGTTTATCAATTGTTTCATTGAAACTCTCTCTAAACCTACCATTGCAAAATTGTTGTGCACTACCATGCGCAAAACTGTCTATAGACACCGGCATATATTTATCAGATAAAATATAGAAGTATTAACCCGTATAAAAATGTATCCTAGTATGGCCCAGCGGTATGGATTCCACCGATACATACCTACATATGAACATTGAACTTGTATACAATTGATTGAAAGGTATATTGTGATTAAATTTACATATACCTATTAACAGAACGAAGGAAAAGCTCAAGATTTCTTATTTATATAAATGAACTGCTTTCCCCAGCTTCCCTTATACATTTTCATAAGTATTAACGATTTTTTTTTCAATGCTTTCATGAAATTATTCAAAAGCAGCACAAAAAAAGAAGAATATCACAGCTTGCATTTGACAAAAACTCATTTAAAACATATGAAGCAGAGAGTCTGGTTTCAAAATAATGGAATCAATAAAGCGAGAGGTCTGATTTTGAAGAGGTTTCAACTCATCATAATACTTATGGCACATTTTATGCAAGAAAAACTACTTATTCAAATGTCAAATGTGCAAAACACTTCCAAACCCAAAATAGGACTAAAAATGAAAGTGTAGAGTGTGGGGTTAGCTCGTCTTAGGTACAAAGTACGCCAATTCTCCTGCACATTTTTAATGTAAATGGCCCAAATTAAGATCCTGTCTGAATAGAGTTATCTAATCTTAGAACATGTAGCAAAGTACACAAGGGCAGATAAGTCACAAGGGTAGATAATTCAAATTTTGAACCAGTAACAAATACAATTATATCAAGGATAATTTTCCTGAATGTTCAGATCTATAGTCAAATATAAAACAATATGCAGTGTAAGATAGCACACATAAGAAAACATACAAGGATCTTTAAACCTAAAACTGATGGTTAACAAACAGTGGAGTAAGATGATCCCCACAATCAGATTGATAATCCCAGAGAAAAAGGGTTTGGCAATGAAAGGGATAAAAGCAAGACATTAAGAAATTTAATGAAAATGTTAATCAAAATTTAGAGACAAAAACAATTGCAGATTTACTGCAAAAGTAAGCCAACCTAATGAGCTTTAGAATGAGGTATATAGAACAGCGTCTGCGTATAACCTAATTTACTGGCCAATTATATAAATAATGATTTTTTTCCAAACGAGATTGCATAATAAATGGTAAAGAGAGCAGTTCAGCTTCATAGTTTTGACATAATGTGTCTGTATTCTAATATAGTTTAATGATTTGGATTGTAGGGAAAAAAGACATGACACAAATAATATATAAAGAAACAAATAAACAGTAATGAAATCATTGTCATCTTGGCCAAGTGGAGAATGAGAATAAAACAGGTGTGATCATATGACCTTGACCTTGATCACATGATGTAACAGAATGGTTCCTATTGGTGAACAGTTGATTGATGTATGATAATAACGTGTGATGTATAACATAAGTTGATCAATACATCATCTGCATGCAAAATACAGTATAAACATTGTAAAATACATATACATCATAATATACATTATGTACAGGATACACTATTATATCTCAAAATGATATAGATGTTAAGCTAAAACCAACAACAGTCAACGAAAATGACGGCAGAGCTTGCTAGCAGTATCCACATTACCATGATGCTTTTAGAGAGAAATTTACCTGATCGCCATGGATCTATACACAACACAGAAACTAACATGTCAAAGGTCGATTTTGCTACATCACAGGTGGTACTTCAGTTAACAAATGATATACACTGTATTCACGGCAATACATATAACTTTTCAATGTTCATGTTCACATTTCTCAGTATTTGTGTCATAACAAATCATATGCCTCAAAGTTGTAAGCACCTGTAGTTAATAAACCCCCGGTAATACACTCATTTAGATGAAATAAGGTTTTGATTTCTAGTATAACTGTTACCTTTACCCAAAGTGTATTTGAGTGTGGATGCTGCAGACAAGCTCTCTTAGAAGATATGTCAAATATCAAACAAAAAGTCTTCCCTCTTATCCTAATGGAATTTTGAAATTAATTTATTTTATAAATTTTTTTAACTATCACTTGATTTTTAATAAATTTTATTAAGCCGTGAATCCAAACATGATAACATGTATTTCTTTATATCCACAGTTAAGTCTTGTTTAATATTTGACAATATCTATCAAGCAAAATCACTGTTTTGAAAAAAAATATACTTATTTATTAAAATTAAACACATGGACATCCAAAAACATGTTTCAAATTGAGGTAGGAGGCACCATATACAAGGTAAGTAAACAATAACATGGCCAAATCACAACGGTCAGCTCCACAATGTTAGCACACGAAAAACACAAAATAATCACTCACTGAAGCGTCATTTCACTCCAAGTAATTTCAGTTTAAAATGCTGCTTACCTAATGATTTTAACTATATACATAATATTTTAACAATATACAACCATCTTAAAAAGTGTTTCACTTAAGATATTCCCCTGTAATACCACTCATTAAACCATTTTGTAGTCACTTCAAGTTTTTAAAAAAAGTTACAATACAAATGTGTCACAATGAATGGGGTCCTGCATACGAGGCCCGTATTGAAAGAAAACCTCAAGGGAAATAACTCTAATTACAACAGTATATCAATATCATATGTAGGTGAAAAAATTCACTTTCAACAATCAGTTACCGGTAATCATTCATGAATTTAACAATACAAATAAATCTCAACGCCACAGACTTGCGACTTTAAGCAAAGCTGCAAGATATATATTTATAAGAACACACATTGCAAGGCTTCCAGTTAGGTAGGGTCCTATCCAGGTAGAATAAGATAAGGTTATAATATGTAATAAGGTCAATACTCACTCAGCCATGAATCAAACCAACACATCTTTTGAACAGAACAGTACAATAACAAGAGGCAATGGCTAGAATTCCCCTAACCTTATTATTGAAACAGAATATCTATGAACAAAAAAATGAATTTGTGACAATGCTTGAACACTTCAATCATATAAAACTTTACATAGTTTTACATGGTGAAGGATTCAGCTACAGATTTAACACACAAGGTTTTATTGTTACAGTCCAGGGAACTGTCTGATTTTCACATAGCCATTCACAATATCAATTAATTGCCATGCAAACATTTAGAATCAATTAAATAAAAGAAAATATACTTTTTGATCCAGAGTTAAAATATTGAGGTAAAACATATTAAATTCTCAAGAATTTTGGAAAACAAAACTTGAAATCTTGTCATGGTCAATATTAGACAGGAAATAAATTTTAATTTGAAGATGTGAGATTTAAGAATGTATATCTAATCCATGACATATAACATCAAAGTTAGATGGGAGTAGGGATGGGAGGGGCAAATATTGAAACAGAGGACAAAGAATCCTAATACAATGTATGTGTTTTATCATTGAACCTCGCACTTAACCTGAAATCACAGGTGTACCAGTTTCAATCAGACTCTGTAGAGAATTTCTACATTAATACTAAAAAAAGTTCTATCATGTAACAAATATTACTATCATAACACTAACATGACCTTAACATCAAGTGAAAGGCAACTATAACACTGTGTAATAGTTGATCCAAAATTTGGCAAAATGGTTTGGTTTTGCTTAGAAAAAGGGAGTTGCTGACCAAGAATTAACAAAGTCATAAAGCACAACAATACAAAACCACCGGGAAATACATATTCATCATTCATACAGCAGCCAAATAGATTCATTAAAAAACCACATCAATTCATGGATAGAGAAAGAAACCAACAGTCAGTGGATTCATACAGAAATCAAGTCAGTGGATTCATACAGAAACCAACAGTCAGTGGATTCATACAGAAACCAAGTCAGTAGATTCATACAGAAACCAAATCAGTAGATTCATACAGAAAACAAGTCGGTGAATTCATACAGAAACCAAGTCAATGATTTAACAGTCAATTGATTTTTATAGAACAAAGTCCATGAATCAATAGACACCAAGTCAGTGGATTCCTAATTCAACTGTCAATTGATTTTTACTGAACCAAGTCCACGAATCAATAGACACCAAGTCAGTGGATTCCTAATTCAACTGTCAATTGATTTTTACTGAACGAAGTCCACGAATCAATAGACACCAAGTCAGTGGATTCCTAATTCAACTGTCAATTGATTTTTACTGAACCAAGTCCACGAATCAAAAGACACCAAGTCAGTGGATTCCTAATTCAACTGTCAATTGATTTTTACTGAACCAAGTCCACGAATCAATAGACACCAAGTCAGTGGATTCCTAATTCAACTGTCAATTGATTTTTATAGAACCAAGTCCACGAATCAATAGACACCAAGTCAGTGGATTCCTAATTCAACTGTCAATTGATTTTTACAGAAATAAATCCAAATAATCAATAGACACCAAGTCATTGGAATCACACAGAAACATGGTCAGTGGTCTCATACAGAAACCAACAATCTATTGATTGCAAAAATCACCAGTCTGCTGGATTGTACTCACTCACTAATTTCACTTTACAAAAGGCACTTATTTAAGAAAAGCAGATACATACCTATTATTCATGAACTAAAATAATCAGAAAGAAATTTTGTGAAACAGTTTTGAGAAATTCAGTGAAAATCAGCTACAGATCTTTCCCTTTTAGAAATAAATATTGAGATTTCATTTTATCACAGACTTCCTACATATAAACAAATTACTGGTATGTAAAATTATTAAATTAACATCAAGAATTTGTCCTGTGTTTTTTTTTGTCAAAGTTACATCAAAGAGTTTTAATGGTATATCTATAACAGAGTTTAAGTAGTGCTGATCCTCTCACACTCTTCCATCAAGCTCACTCACATCATTTTCCTCCAAGTCTCTAACATCAGAGAGATAAACACTGTATGAAGACAATGGGTCTCACTGTGTTCTTAAATAGTAGATTTCATCATTGATAATAAAAAACATTGATGCTAATCATGTTTAAATGATTTTGGATGACTATTATGAGAAATTTAACATGGCATAAAAAATCTATACATTGTGAAAAAAAAATCTTTTTAATTCAGGAGATTTAGGAGTTTCCTAAATATAATTTTTTTTCAAATTGTAAAAACAAAATCTGATTATGTAACCTGAATGGCTTCTGACCATACCCGTAAAACACTAACCAAGTTGTGTGTAACCTTCATTGGTAAGTCATTGAGCTTTTTGGATGGCACGATTATATATATCAATGTCAGTACCCATGTTCAGTGCATAATTTGTTAACTGTACAGATTCCTGATTACATTTTCCTTATGTCCAATAAAGCAGAACAAATATTAACACAAAGTAATAAATCTGAAGCCAAATTTACACCACACAACTATACCAAACTCTGGTTTCTCATGTTTCAGAATATAAGTATGAATATAAAAATTCAACTGTGCAAGAAAAATCCTCAGAAAAAGGTTCTACAGTTATGTAAAATAGCCAAAATTAAAACCACTAACCTGAACAGATCATTGTTTTAAACTGCCTAGATATCTTAATTCATTTTCAAAAGCAACACAAGATGAACCATTTTAATGTAACTGCCATAGATTAGGAGATTTTAAAAGGATAAAGTTGATTCAAAGTAATGAAAACAAAAGTTTTGAAAACAAAGCATTAAAACAGACCCCTATAAAGAATAACAAAGCACTGTTTCAGTCATTTTCACTATGCTAATATGTATCAAGTTCAAAATGATTTAAGTAAAAATAATTGGCTTCTCAATAGCATAAGCATTTATCTGTTATTTCCAAAAAAAAAACAAAAAAACAATAGTTCAAATAAAAAATGTAAGATTACAAGTCATTAACAAATTAATTAAGTTAAGATGGCATGTATAAACCAATAAAAAGGGGATTTTGACATTTTTAAAAGAAAGACTTCATTTAATATGAGAATAAGTTAAAAGTAACACTATAAAACCACTAAACCAATACCTATAGAGTAAGTAAAAGCTGGTGGATTCAATCTCTACAAAATTATCCTTATGAAGCAATCTAGAATTCTTCTTCTCATTGTAAAGTTTTATACACATCATGTAAACATGAATAATTTTTTTTCAGATCTCAGATAATAAATTATATAAACTTATTAATAATAACTGTTTACACCATAAGCATGTATACAGCAGGTGGATTTGTGGATTACAGTACTTACATTGTAAGCTTTACAGCTTAGCAAATGTCAGCATTTGATAATTCTTTTTACTTATCTTTTAACTTGAAAAAACAATGTTGCTTTCTTTAATATTGCTACACTAAGTATTCAAAAAGAGACAAACAAATCAGACTTACAGTTAAAATATTGTACTTTCCAGGGAAAAACTGACAGTGACAACCATACTAACAGGATCTGTTACATTTGTAGCCATAGCAACAAAGTCTGTTATTAGGAGAAACAAGACTTGTCAAGGCAGTAAACAAAAGGAAGATGTACTTTCCTAGTGGTTACCATGACAACAAGAAATCTCACAGTGGTAACCATGTCAAAGTGGTTACCTTGGTAACAATATTGGTTGCAATGGAAACCATGACAACAAGAGCTTGTCACACTGGTAACCATTGAAACCAATAGACCTTTCTCAAATTATATGCATGCCTGACATTCCTAATTCAGATCGAGGCTTAGTGAGCACGGGCACCGTAGCAACGTATATACAATTAATGCAACATATCTTACAAAACAAACCACATGTCCGTTCAATATCATGAAAATAGGTTTAATTGCTCATTTTCATCTAATTTTAGTGTAAAAGAAGTTTGATTATCAACATAGGCAGAGAAAAGGGTGCATAATGTTGAAGATCAATGTAGATTTATCTGTGTAACATTACATTACAGTATATTTTCACCATCAGTTATTTATCTGTTTACATGTGTAGTTTGTTTCCACACATTTAAGCACAAGAGTGGAGAATTCCCATACATGTGTTTTACATAAATGGAACAAATATATAATTAAGTGTTTAGTTCTTGACCGTAATTTTCTAAGTGAATGTGCCGGTTGATATATACATGCATAACCTTTTGATAAAAATGAAACAACACTTTTTGTGCATTAATTATCACTCAATATATCAAGTACAACGTACTTTTATTTTGTGATATATAAAAATGAGGAAATTAGGACAACACATATATGCAGGGAAGCCTATCTAAACCCAAAAAATCCAATGAGAAAATGGGCTTTGTAGCCAAATGGTCACAACAAAAGGTCATGTAATGTAAAATTGACCATTTTGTTTGCGCCATAAAGAAATTGGTCTTATTAAAGAAGATGGTCGTTATACAGAGATAGTCATTAAGGAATGCTTTACTCTAATTACAAATATCATTTGTTTGCAATATTGTGAGCATAATTGGTGTTTGTGATTGTTAACATGTCATAGACAAATGGTGATTATTGGAGTAAATAAGGATTGGTAAAGGGGACAGCCAGAGCTAGGTGAAATTTGTAATAACAACTTAATTTATGTATACCTTAATAGGGAAATTAATGGCAAAATGTGATCAGAGGGGACAGCTGTTAAATATAAACAGACTGGGACCCAAATACTGGCCTAAAGGGAATATGGGGAAGGCAACTTGAGACTCTGATAATGAAGGTTAGGAATGGTATTTATGTTATTTAATTGTTTGGTTCATGTCCCTTGTTTATTTGGCACCATACATGTATAATATATAGCCTTATTCCAGTTTAAGCAACGAGTACCAATACTGTAATTTAGCTTGGCCTCAATAAAGGAAATCATTGACATGAATACCTGCATTTTCTTTCTTATTGTCTCTGGGATATTTTATACATATGTTTATGCCATAATTCAGTGACTGATGCATCAAATTGATTCATGGACCCCTATGGGAATATAATGTGAACTTAGATTTGTTTTTTTCCATCTAATGATAAGGTAAGTAAAATAATTACAACACATTATACTATTACTGCACATGTATTACTACCACCGCTATGCTCACTAAGCCTCGTTTTAGTTCAAAGATGAATATTCATGAGCTAATATTAAGAAAGGTCTATATAATAAGACCTGTGAGGCTGTCAGAGAAAACAGATTGTAGTATACTAGATAACACACCAGTAACAAAAATAGCATTTAGCATAACAAAATAGCACTTATGTCTGTTTATCTTTTCTTACCTAATATAGCACTTTTCTTGAAAACATTTGATAATTTAGTTGGCTTTATCTTTGAATCACTTCATGCACTAAAATTAATAATGATAAAACAATAATTAATCCTTTACATCCACCTTCTAAAAAATTATTTATCAAAACTGTCGTCTTCAAATTTGTATTAATGCAGTTTCACAACATAAATCTTAGTCAGTCAGAAGCTTGTGCATCAAATCCCTGTCACCTTCATGCTTGCACCTAAAATTGACCCTGAATTCTTCTTGTAAGCACGGAGCATATGTGACCATGCAGTTGCGTTTTAAATGAATTAAACAATCGCTAACAGCAAAACAAATATAACAACATGTAGCCTTTTTGACAAACACAAAATCTTGAAAACTACAAAGCACCAATATGTTGCATTAATCTAAGAGAAAAGTACACCATTACCAAATATGTAGGTAAGGTGAGTGAGGTAAGGAGTTTATACAATAAATACCCGTTCTATTTCTACACATCCCTATCTGTATGGTCCGATTACCTTGTTAAATCTGCTGACACAAGATCACCTAAACCACATAACAGACAAAACCTATGTGGTTGTTTAGTATTTCAAAATGGTTGAGGGCCAATAACATCTTGTTGCAACAAGAACATTTTCTTAAAAAAACAAAATGAAACTTTCCTCTAATTTTTTTTTAATATACTTGGATTTTGACATTTAAAGACTTCCTGCTTTCTATATGTTGCAAATACAACTTTTGTATATACTGCATAAAACTTACAAAATTTTAAACCAAACTGTTTTTAAGCTTAAATGAAATTGTAAAACTAAAAATACAAGAAAATTTGTTATTTTGTTTTTTGTCAGTTTTTTTGAAAACAGGAACAGAGTCAATTGTTTCAGACAAAATATCAACACTCTGAATGACATGTTATTCTCACAAGTTGCATGTAATTCATGAAATCGTAATTTATTTATGATATCTTTCAGTTTATGTTCTGTTAATTGGCATAAAATGTTTTCCAGGATTCTAGCACTCACTTCTTTTGACAAATAAAGACAGAAACAACAACAACAAAACCCTGAAAATCTCAGCACGCTTAAATAAGTAGATACAGTGTGTATATAAAATAAAATAGATGGTAGTTTCATAACTTGGCTATTACAATATTGCAAATATCCTACTAATAATGTATCAAATAATGATGCAGAACTAGGACCTTGGAGTCTGTCTACACCAACAAGATATGCATAACTTAATCAAAAAAACAAAATCATAATTGAAAAAAAAGAAACAATAATATAACTGAGACAGACTCAGTGAAAGATTGACCACACCTAGATAACAAACGTTCTGACCATATAGTGATCAGAGCACATCTAGGCTACCCGTTTTACCGTAAAATTGATTTGTTTTGACTGTAACCATCAGTTGGCCAGAGATTGGACATACAAAGGCCAGCAGTTATTTAGTCATGTTTCTCTGACCATGACCGGTCACTATGAATTGATGGTGATCGGGGCTGTAGACATTGGTGTCGATTCCCCACTCCCTGACAACACTCCGCCTCGAGAGGCAACTGCATGCTTAATAGGACCTAAAAATAGACACGTAAGGTAGGTCACACCAGAAACTTATATGTGATTAGAATATGATACAAGAGATCCCAGAGGGATCTTGGCGTCCACCAAAGAATGATCTATGTCTGACAATGGAAAGAGGGATCTTTTCCTGCTTTTCAAACTTTTTCAAACACACGACATATTAAATTTGAGACAGATCGCTATAGTACTTTCTAAGAAATAGTGGTAACAAACTTCAACAATGAAATCTAAGATGGCGGCCGGTTGGCCATCTTGTTTACCGATCAGTCCCGAAAGGCATTATGTATCAGTCCTAAAAGGTACTATGCACAAATAGGGTACAAGGGGAACCTACATATAAAATTTGAGAAAGATCCCTTCCGTACTTTCTGAGAATTAGCGGTAACAAACTGTAACAATCAAAATCCAATATGGCCGTCGGTCGGCCATCTTGTTTACCGATCGGTCCCAAATAATAATATGCACAACTAGGGTCCTTGGGGAACCTTCATATGAAATTTGTGAACGATACCTTCAGTACTTTTTGAGTAATAGCGGTAACAAACTTTAACTATCAAAATCCAAGATGGCCACCTGTCGGCCATCTTGTTCACCAATCGATCCCAAAATGCAATATGCACAACTAGGGTCCTAGGGGAACCTATATATGAAATTTGAGAAAGATCTCTTCAAGCACTTTTTGAGAAATAGCGGTTACAAACTTTAACTATCAAAATCCAAGATGGCCACCTGTCGGCCATCTTGTTCACCAATCGATCCCAAAATGCAATATGCACAACTAGGGTCCTAGGGGAACCACATATATGAAATTTGAGAAAGATCCCTTCAGCACTTTTTGAGAAATAGCGGTAACAAACTTTAACTATCAAAATCCAAGATGGCCGCCTGTCGGCCATCTTGTTCACCAATCGATACCAAAATGCAATATGCACAACAAGGATCCTAGGGGAACCTACATATGAAATTTGAGAAAGATCCCTTCAGTACTTTCTGAGAATTAGCGGTAACAAACTGTAACAATCAAAATCCAATATGGCCGTCGGTTGGCCATCTTGTTTACCGATCGGTCCCAAAAAATAATATGCACAACTAGGGTCCTTGGGGAACCTTCATATGAAATTTGTGAATGATACCTATAGTACTTTTTGAGTAATAGCGGTAACAAACTTTAACTATCAAAATCCAAGATGGCCACCTGTCGGCCATCTTGTTCACCAATCGATCCTAAAATGCAATATGCACAACTAGGGTCCTAGGGGAACCTGTATATGAAATTTGAGAAAGATCTCTTAAGCACTTTTTGAGAAATAGCGGTTACAAACTTTAACTAGCAAAATCCAAGATGGCCACCTGTCGGCCATCTTGTTCACCAATCGATCCCAAAATGCAATATGCACAACTAGGGTCCTAGGGGAACCTGTATATGAAATTTGAGAAAGATCTCTTGAGCACTTTTTGAGAAATAGCGGTTACAAACTTTAACTAGCAAAATCCAAGATGGCCACCTGTCGGCCATCTTGTTCACCAATCGGTTCCAAAATGCAAAATGCACAACAAGGATCCTAGGGGAACCTACATATAAAATTTGAGAAAGATCCCTTCAGTACTTTCTGAGAAATAGCGGTAACAAACTTTAACTATCAAAATCCAAGATGGCCGCCTGTCGGCCATCTTGTTGACCGATCGGTTCCAAAATGCAAAATGCACCTATATATATATGTTACCTATCCGTATATGTTATACCTATCCATTTATGCTGTTACCTACCTGTATGTGTATGTTACCTACCTACCTGTATATATATTTTGTTACCTACCCATATGTGTATGTTACCCTACCCATATGTGTATGTTACCTACCCATATGTGTATGTTACCTAATACCTATCGATATGTATATGTTACCTACCCATTGTATGTGTATGTTACCTACCTGTATGTGTATGTTACCTACCCATATATGTATGTTACCTACCCATATGTGTATGTTACCTACCGATATGTGTATGTTACCTACCCATATGTGTATGTTACCTACCTGTATGTGTATGTTACCTACCCATATATGTATGTTACCTACCTGAGTATGTATGTATGTTACCTACCATATATGTATGTTACCTACCCATATGTGTATGTTACCTACCTGTATGTGTATGTTACCGATACCCACCATATGATGATGTAATGTTTTACCTACCCATATGTGTATGTTACCTATCCAATGTGTATGTTACCTACCCATATTGTGTATGTTACCTACCCGTAAGGTATAATATTACCAAATGTATGTATTACCTACCCATATGTGTATGTTACCTATCCATATGTGTATACCTACCATATGTGTATGTTACCTACCTGTATGTGTATGTTACCTACATATGTGTATGTTAAACCATATGTGTATGTTACCTACCCATTTATGTGTATGTTACCTACCTGTGATATGTGTATGTTACCTACCCATATGTGTATGTTACCTACCCATATGTGTATGTTACCTACCCATATGTGTATGTTACCTACCTGTATGTGTATGTTACCTACCTGTATGTGTATGTTACCTACCCATATGTGTATGTTACCTACCCATATGTGTATGTTACCTACCCATATGTGTATGTTACCTACCTGTATGTGTATGTTACCTACCCATATGTGTATGTTACCTACCTGTATGTGTATGTTACCTACCCATATGTGTATGTTACCTACCTGTATGTGTATGTTACCTACCCATATTTGTATGTTACCTACCCGTATATGTATGTTACCTACCTGTATGTGTATGTTACCTACCCATATGTGTATGTTACCTACCCATTGTATGTTACCTACCTGTATGTTATGTTACCTACCTGTATGTTGTTACCTATATGTGTATGTTACCTACCAATATGTGTATGTTACCTATCTGTATATGTATGTTACCTACCAATATATGTATGTTACCTACCCATATGTGTATGTTACCTACCCATATTTTTATGTTACCTACCTGTATGTGTATCTTACCTACCCATATGTGTATGTTACCTACCCGTAAGTGTTTGTTACCTACCCGTATATGTATGTTACCTACCTGTATGTGTATGTTACCTACCCATATTTGTATGTTACCTACCCGTATGTGTTTGTTACCTACCCATATATGTATGTTACCTACCTGTATGTTACTATGTTACCTACTCATGTGTATGTTACCTACTCATATGTGTATGTAAGTGTATGTTACTACTCATATGTGTATGTTACCTTACCTGTATGTGTATGTTACCTACCCATATTTGTATGTTACCTACCCGTATGTGTATGTTACCTACCCGTATGTGTATGTTACCTACCTGTATGTGTATGTTACCTACTCATATGTGTATGTTACCTACTCATATGTGTATGTTACCTACTCATATGTGTATGTTACCTACTCATATGTGTATGTTACCTACTCATATGTGTATGTTACCTACTCATATGTGTATGTTACCTACTCATATGTGTATGTTACCTACTCATGTGTATGTTACCTACCCGTATGTGTATGTTACCTACCCATATGTGTATGTTACCTACCCGTATGTGTATGAATGAACCACAATGCTGCCATCAGTAGAACTCCAATGATAAATGCTGCAAATGCGATGCCAACAACTGTTCCAGAATCCAGACCTTTAATGACCAAGGTTTCAGCATGGTCAGAATTGTGTTGACCGTTGGACTGGTGTTGATGATTGCCCTTATCAGCTTGAGGGACCACACCTGTGAGACAGGTAATATAATATCATTAACACACCTGTGAGACAGGTAATATAATATCATTAACACACCTGTTAGACAGGTAATATAATATCATTAACACACCTGTGAGACAGGTAATATAATATCATTAACACACCTGTTAAATAGGTAATATAATATTAACACACCTGTTTGACAAGTAATATAATATCATTAACACACCAGTTAGACAGGTAATATAATATTATCAACACATCTGTCAGACAGGTAATATAATATTAACACACCTGTTAGACAGCTAATATATCATTAACACATCTCTTAGACAGGTAATATAATATCATTAACACACCTGTTAGAAAGGTAATATAATATTATTAACACACCTGTAAGGCAGGTAATATAATATTAACACACCTGTTTGAAAGGTAATATAATATTAACACACCTGTTTGACAAGTAATATAATATCATTAACACACCAGTTAGACAGGTAATATAATATTATCAACACACCTGTCAGACAGGTAATATAATATCAAAAACACCTGTTAGACAAATAATATATCATTAACACACATGTTAGACAGGTAATACAATATCATAACACACCATTAGACAGGTAATATCAATATATTTAACACACCTGTTAGACAGGTAATATAATATGATATTTAATAGTAGCCTAATTGACCTTTTTGACCTCGCATCTATTGCCGTTTAAGGCCCCGGGGGTCAGCCCTATCATTTGTACAATTTCAAATCCCAACCCTATAAGGATGCTACCATTGCATTATAAGTGCTCTTCCATTCTTAGTTGCAGAGAAGAAGTCGTTTATATGGAGTCGTTTATATGGAAATAGCTAAATTGACCCCTTTTGACCCCACCCTTAAGGCTCCTGGGGGGGGGTCAGCCCCATCATTTGCAAAATTTTGAATCCAAACCCTTTAAGGATGTAACCATTGCATTATGAGCGCAATCCCATGTTAAGTTGCAGAGAAATAGTCATTTATATAGAAATTTACCATTTTTGACCCCGCCCCTCAGGCCCCCGGGGTCAGCCCCATCATTTGTACAATTTTGAATCCCCACCCTATAACGATACTACAATTGCATTTGAGTGAGTGCTATCTCATGCTTTAGTTTCAGAGAAGAAGTCGTTTAAATGGAATATAGCCCAATTGACCCTCATTTGACCCCGCCCCTCAGGCCCCCGGGGGGTCACCCCATCATTTGTACAATTTTGAATCCCCCACCCTATAAAGGATGCTACCATTGCATTATGGGTGCTATCCCATAGCTTGGTTTCAGAGAAGAAGTCGTTTATATGGAAATAGCCAAATTGACCCCTTTTGGCCAGCCCCCTCAGGCCCCCGGGGGGTCAGCCCCATCATTTGTACAATTTTCAGTTAGTACCCCATATAAGGATGCTACCAGTCAAATTTTATTGAAATCCGACCAGCGGATATGGAGAAGAAGTCGATTGTTGACGGACGACGGTACGACGGACGCCGGGACAACAGACACGGACGCCGGACGCTGCGGTATCCCATAAGCTCACCTCGTCCTTTGGACCAGGTGAGCTAATAATCATATTAACACACCTGTTAGACAGGTAATATAATATCATTAACACACCTGTTAAACAGGTAATAAAATATCATTAACACGCCAGTTAGACAGGTAATATACTATTAACACACCTGTTAGACGGGTAATATAATATCATTAACACACCTGTTAAATAGGTAATATAAGATCATTAACACACCTGTTAGACAGGTAATATAATATCATTAACACACCTATTAGACAGGTAATATAATATCATTAACACACCTGTTAGACAGGTAATATAATATTATTAACACACCTGTTAGACAGGTAATATAATATTAACACACCTGTTAGACAGGTAATATAATATCATTAACACACCTGTTAGACAGGTAATATAATATCATTAACACGCCAGTTAGACAGGTAATATAATATTAACACACCTGTTTGACAAGTAATATAATATCATTAACACACCAGTTAGACAGGTAATATAATATTATCAACACATCTGTCAGACAGGTAATATAATATTAACACACCTGTTAGACAGGTAATATATCATTAACACACCTGTTAGACAGGTAATATAATATTTTCAACACATCTGTCAGACAGGTAATATTATACTATTAACAAATTGTTTTTCATCCTTTGTTTACTATGACAAACAGATGACAACATTTACTGTTTTAAATGACAGTGTTTTGAAATAACATTACCAGTAAATCTTTATGGTGAAGACTAAAAGAACCTTTTACCCATATGAGAGTGAGAAAGGCAAATCTCATTCCAAGTTGGTTTGGAGAGTGTGTTAATAGAGAATCTTACCCTAAGGAACAGATATCTGGAGTTTGAATGGTATCTTTTCTATTACCTAAACGTACCTGGATGATTGATGGGAGGTTTTATTATGGTTTTCCTACTGGGTTTGGGAGGCCTCACTCCGGTTCCTATGAGTTCTAGTGGACCTCGAACTATCATCTCCCCTCGCAAGTTGTCACTAATTTTTCCACACATGTCCTCTCGACACTGCATAATACAAGTTTAAAGTGGACACCATTTGAACCAGTAACGTCTTTGACATAACAAAGCCAACCTCCACATGAAATATTGGGAAGAAACAAGATAGACCACAAGGGACAGGGCCAATAGATATTTATATATATATATATATATATATTTAATTTTTATTTGTTTTCTTACTGAATCCAACTCTCCGATTGGCAGATTCTTTTCCTTCATATACTACAAAGAAAAAATCCGAGAATGGTGCGCAAATTCGAGGTAATCATGATGTCACCATAGAGACGTCGACATTGTGTATTGATTTAGAAAATAATAAATTGGAAAATCAAAAGAATGGTACATTTTAACGTTCTTTATGTTATCAAGTAGTCTAAAAAATTAATAATAAGCATTGATGTAACTATTTTTTAACTTCATAGGGTTATGAAACAAATTTGCTCCTATGAAGTTAATAAATAGTAGCATCAATGCTTAAATGAATAAAATCTATTAAATAACAGATGAATATCATTAATAATGAGTTTTGTTTTGATTTTAGCTAAATATTTTCCATGTCTTATGAAGGAAATTATTGATTTAAGCAATTTTAGAGTTATCTGTCTTGCAATGCAAATACTGGAAACACATATTATTACATTGTTTCTTATTTCAACAACTGTAATTTACAGGAATTCCTTATATTCCCATGCTATAGGAAAGGGTCTGGTGCTGAGAGAGAGGGCAGGGTGCTGGGGGTAAAACAAAGGAAACTTACAGGAATTCCAGGTGTATTAGGGAAGTCTCTAGTACAGAAATTCACTTTGCACTGAAGAAACCATGTATTGTAATGATCATCAAAGTTGAAGCTAAATCGCTTGGCATGAGATTTTGTTCCCCAGGCGCCTTCAAGGAATGACTCGTCAGTGATCCAGCTTACCGCGCCGTGTTTTGTTCTACACCTGAAATAAAATAAATATCCTATAGAAACTTTGTATTGTATTATTTGGTTATCATATTTGTGTTTGTTCAATAAAAAATAGTTATTTATATAGTACAAAAATAAATTAGAAAACTTAATCCAAATGATTATCATTTACTATTAAATTATAATTATGTAGAGTCTAACAATCTTTAATCTATAAAGCATTAAATAGAATGAAGCACAATGAATCTGGCGAAAACAACCGACCATTGATTAGCACCTAGAACGTGCTTCACAAGGCTTAAGAGGTGAAGGACTAGAGGTTGGAACACCCTATCTCTTTGGTCAAAACAGTCATCTTTCCTTTGAGGAAATACATAGCTACGTAGATATGGTTTACTACTATTTACTTGTTATATACAGCTATCAGTGCTCCAATTAAAACACATACATGATAAAATGCCCATTAAAATTTGTCAATTACCCCTAAAAAGAATATGAATGTGTACTTATTACCCCTATAATATTTGTATTTACACAACTCAATCGTTATGAGTGCTTTACATCCAGAAATAAAATCAAAAGAATGTAGTAAAATCATAAGAATTAAAGTCATGTACAAGAGTCTGCATCAACTGTGTTCTTGTTTCAGATAGATCTGCACCAATGATACCTTTTCATCAATTACTTTATTCTGTAACCACATAATTTTTCTTTTGGATTTAAACAGAAGTCAGAGTTGTATAGCTTTCTTTTCAAAAGCGTGAGTACAATTACCCACTGATGATCTGGAGCGGTGAGTAAATAACATTTACGATACTTACCCTTTATCTATGAGAGTTATCAGCCGACCAGTCTGTTATTTACTACTACTTACCCTTTATCTATGAGAGTTATCAGCCGACCAGTCTGTTATTTACTACTACTTACCCTTTATCTATGAGAGTTATCAGCCGACCAGTCTGTTATTTACTACTACTTACCCTTTATCTATGAGAGTTATCAGCCGACCAGTCTGTTATTTACTACTACTTACCCTTTATCTATGAGAGTTATCAGCCGACCAGTCTGTTATTTACTACTACTTACCCTTTATCTATGAGAGTTATCAGCCGACCAGTCTGTTATTTACTACTACTTACCCTTTATCTATGAGAGTTATCAGCCGACCAGTCTGTTATTTACTACTACTTACCCTTTATCTATGAGAGTTATCAGCCGACCAGTCTGTTATTTACTACTACTTACCCTTTATCTATGAGAGTTATCAGCCGACCAGTCTGTTATTTACTACTACTTACCCTTTATCTATGAGAGTTATCAGCCGACCAGTCTGTTATTTACTACTACTTACCCTTTATCTATGAGAGTTATCAGCCGACCAGTCTGTTATTTACTACTACTTCTTACCCTTTATCTATGAGAGTTATCAGCCGACCTGTCTGTTATTTACTACTACTTACCCTTTATCTATGAGAGTTATCAGCCGACCAGTCTGTTATTTACTACTACTTACCCTTTATCTATGAGAGTTATCAGCCGACCAGTCTGTTATTTACTACTACTTACCCTTTATCTATGAGAGTTATC
Source organism: Argopecten irradians (assembly GCF_041381155.1). Taxonomy (NCBI): domain Eukaryota; kingdom Metazoa; phylum Mollusca; class Bivalvia; order Pectinida; family Pectinidae; genus Argopecten; species Argopecten irradians. The sequence goes on along the minus strand of NC_091137.1, from coordinate 27,050,295 downwards.
AGCCGACCAGTCTGTTATTTACTACTACTTACCCTTTATCTATGAGAGTTATCAGCCGACCAGTCTGCTTATCCATATAACTGGAAAGCCAGCAGCTCTGTATTATAACTTCAAGATTCTTAACTGAAAATAAAACATTTACTTAATCCTTTGCATAAAATAGCAGCCATATGCAATAGATTACAAAATCCAACTATTAGAGGTACTTTTTATTAGTCCTGTCCTAATCTTTATCTATTTCTATATTGGACGTTTCAGTGTTTTAACCGCTCTGCTGTAATTTTTACATGACAACAAGTTCAAAAGACATACAGAAGGGAAGAAGCGACAGTGGAGATGGGTAACACTTTATAATACCAGCCTGTTGTCATGGAAACGGCATATCATAAAAGTATATTATGTTTACATATTTTTTAATGTATACAATTTAGAAATGATCACTTGATGGTCTGATCAGAAATCTAATTATATAACACACAAGTAGCCTAAGCAATAAAGCCTTGTAAAAATGTTGTTAGCGCTGTGTCGCCATCTGACCTTAAGTCAACACTAAAACAATGACTACTGACCAATTGTCAATCAGCTGATCAATCAGGTCACTTACTTGGCCGCATGTCCACCTCTACGTAGACTTGGCTGTACGGAGTGATCTCCATAGGGAAGCGGTATACTGGTTCCTTCATTGCACTGGATCGGAATAGACGGATACTAAAGTGTCTGTGTGTCTCTGTCCAGGGAACGTCTATTGGGGCAGTCTGAAAGAAATAAGTCTTATAAATTGTGGGTGGGGGGTCAGAGCCAAAATTTATACAAACTCTGTTCCCTTTCATCCAAGGATGTTTCTGGCTAAATTTGGGTACAATCCATGCAGAACTCAATCACTAGAAGCGATTTAAAGGATTTTCCTCTATTTACCCTTCATCCAAGGATGTTTCTGGCCAAATTTGGGTACAATCCATGCAGAAGTCTATCACTAGAAGCAATTTAAAGGATTTGCCACATTTTTCCCTATTGCGCCTTGCACCTCCTGCCCCTGGGGGGTTAGAGCCAATATTTATACAAACTCTGTTCCCCTTCCCCAAGGATGTTTCTGGCCAAATTTGGAAACAATCCATGCAGAATTCTATGACTAGTAGCGTTTTAAAGGAAATATTGACTGACGGACGAAGGGACGGACAGAGGGACTTGGTGCCATTACATGCCATGATGTGCCTTCTGGCAAGGTGAGCTAATAAAATCTTACATGGGTCTGTCATGTGTCTCAACCCGAGGTTTGCGGAGTGACTTTTGTCGTTTACTAGGGTTGAAATATCCCTGTTCACTTGATAGATCGACGTTTTGATTCTTTTTCTTAGCACAAAACAAATGAAATTTTCATTGCTTTCCAGCATTTTCATCACGCCACTAATACAGGAACGTCATAATGCGTCAAAATTGATGACGTCTTTGATAATGCATGCCTTGTCCTTTGATGTACATAAAAAGATTAGTGACCTCTGACACTTTACATTAAGCTTTAAGGCAATTCAATTAAGAGACACCAGCAGATTTTTAAAAAGTTTCTTCTAAAAATCACTACCTTGTATCTGTAACAACTATACATACCACATGGGTCTCAGTGACACGTTCCTGTTCAATGAACTGACACGAAACTTCTACTTTTATTGCATCAGTCTGGAAGTCCTCGTCATCAAAGTAGGTTTCCGATTTTGGATCATGTGACCCAGATCCTGAAATCTCATTGTCTGTCAGAGAATCGTATCCACTACCAGTCTCATCCAACATGTCTGGAGATGAGCGATGAACCAAAAGCTGAAATACACAATACCGTAATGACAGTGTCATTGAATCACAGAATGTTGGTAAATATTACTTGATCAGGTTATATATATCAGACACAATTTATAATCCACTTGTAACTCTAGCCATCAACTACAACAAATTCACTTAATTTTATCATATTTTGTATTGTAGATTATGCTGCGTTAGCTTGAAATTAGGCTTCACTTTATATAATTAAGTGTATGCAGTACTGGAAGTCAAATTGTTTGTTTTCAAGTGTGAGATTACATAACTATTATAAAGGAAATGCAGCATTTAGGATCTGGAGGCTTCAGTAATCTGATTATATACATGTATAAACCAGTGAAAGATTTGCTTACCATGTTGTTATAGTAAGTGTTGCCGTCGGTGACAGACACCTGTGAAAGATTTGCTTACCATGTTGTTATAGTAAGTGTTGCCATCGGTGACAGACACCTGTGCAAGATTTGCTTACCATGTTGTTATAGTAAGTGTTGCCGTCGGTGACAGACACCTGTGTAAAATTTGCTTACCATGTTGTTATAGTAAGTGTTGTCGTCGGTGACAGACACCTGTGTACCACAGTTTGATGGCGACAGTCCCAGGATGATGTGGGTCTCATTTTTTGCCGCTTTACAAGATGGGTCCCTGAGAGTAAGCTGGTCAATTTCTAGTCCAAAATTCTACAACAAATTAATACTAAGATTAACTTTGGAAAATCAATTCTTTTTCAGAAAGGTCAAAAATGTTTTTAACACTTAACAGAGCTACATAATCTTATTACTGGACACTGTAAATATATAAACCTTACCATCAGCTTATTTTACTGGACACTGTAAATATATAAACCTTACCATCAGCTTATTTTAGTGCATTTTGCACTCAATTTAGTATCAATGTGATGCTTCCATTTTCTTGACAATGTAGAAACTATTTTTAGAAAATAAATTTTTATGATCAGTATTATACATTTCAGGTGCGGTCAACCTTGTTAACTATAATTTATGTAGCATGATGGCCCTATTTCATTTGGTCAGAATATAAAACTTCCACCACATATTCAAGTTTATGTAATAACTTATTTGGTGGCTGAGTGGTTAAGATGTCTGAACATGTTACCACAAGCCCTTCACTTCTGCCAGTTTGAATCCCATGTCAGGAAATTGCTTGGTACTGACCACTGGTCAGTGTTTCAGTCTACAACTTTAAGCACTAGTCCGATGCCCATGACTAGTAATTTCATAGCCGGACTATAGTGCCTATCATAACCCATTCATAGCCCGATTGGACTAGAGGCTCCCCACCCAAATATAATGGGTAAATATTATATTTACAAATATGGTGGTGAATTACATTTTTCAACACATTTTGAGTGCAATATAAGGTATGGAATTATTATTTAAGTCTGGGTGCATCATTTTATGAGAATTTGCGATTGTAAAATTGGGAAAAATGACTAAATAAAGAAAAACACTATTTTATGATTTAAACTGTTTATTTATTGTACATATGAAATATTTCAAGTTGACTGTAGTGTTCATTCAATCATTATAGTCGACTTCTATTTTGATTTTAGTATTCAACATATCATGATAATTTCATACCAAGAATGACATTACTCAGACTTTCAATTTTAGAATCCGATTGGGAATTTTTAGCTACAAATTGGGAATTTTAGCTAATTTTTTGGAGGGGAATGGGTCCCTTATTCGGCCCAAGATTCTACTGTAGGAAAATCCCTGGGATTAAAAGTCGTAAACTTATCATGACAGAAGTGCTGAAGCAAATTGACTGTATATTAAATTTGGACTAGTAACTGAATAGTTGGACTAGTAAAATTTTGGGGTTTACTAGTCCAAATGACTAGCAGCGAAAAAGAATTAACGTCACAGACTGGGTGGGTTTTTTTCCCTTTTCTTCGGGTGATTCTGCATTCCTCCAACTAAACTAAGCATGTAATAAAAATAACCCTGGCTGTAAATAGGACTAGTCAAACTCATAACTTGAAGCATTATCATTGTTCCATTGAGTAAGTTTGAGGAAGCAGCACCTTCAGTCAGGTTTCAAATCAGTCTTATTTCCACTTCTTACTACAACTTTGTCAGATATAATATGCGAGTCTACATTTACCTGTTGAATGAGCTTGCTGAAGGCTACGACCATATGTCGCTCAGGATGGCACTCAGTATGGATAGCTCTGTTGAATACACTCTTGGTGTGTGGGATATTGTCGAATGGCGGAGTAATGATCTCTGTCGGCCGTGCAGACCCCTTATCATTGCTTTTATCTGAGTCTGGTTCTTCTGTAAAATATCCATTACATACTAAATAAATAACATGCCTATTTTCTAATACATATTCATTTTAATATACCGCTTCACAACATTTTCAGTAAAGTTCTATGTGAGCAAACAAGCAAGATTAGCAAGATTAAACAAAGTCACACAGTTTATTTTGCAGTTGCAGCAACACAATTTCAACATAATTTTATGACAATATTGATTATATGTCCCTTTAACAATCTAGGGCTTGTTACAACAAGAGATCCCAGAGGGATCTTGGCACCTACCAATGAATGATCTATGTCTGACAATGGAAAGAGGGATCTTTTCCCTGCTTTTCAAACTTTTTCAAACATACAACATATGAAATTTGAGACAGATCGCTTGAGTACTTTCTGAGAAAAAGCGATTACAAACTTCAATGATGATATCCAAGATGGCAGACGGTTGACCATATTGTTGACTGATCAGTCTCAAAAGACATTATGCACAACTAGGGCCCAAGAGAAATAGCGGTAACTATTTAAATCCAAGATGGCGGCCGCTCGGCCATTTTGTTGACCGATCAGTTACAAAATGCAATATGCACAACAAGGGTCCTAAGGGAACCTACATATGAAATTTGAGACAGATCCCTTCAGTTCTTTCAGAAAAATAGCGATTAAAAACTTTAACTATCAAAATCCAAGATGGCTGCCTGGCGGCCATCTTGTTGACCGATCAGTCCCAAAATACAATATGTACAACAAGGGTCCCAGTGGAACCTACATATGAAATTTGAGAATGATCCCTTCAGTACTTTCTGAAAAAGAGCAATAACAAGAATTGAAATGGACGGAGGGACCATGGACCACAGACGGAAAGCGATTTAAAAAGCCCACCATCTGATGATGGTGGGATAAAAATATACAATCAATATATCAGTTATTTTATTAATGAACGATGTATTATCATCTCTTAAAACTTATGGATATTTTCTTACCTGTTTATGGTAATGATGTATTATCACCTGTTTGTGGTAAGGTTGTTGTGGTAAGGATGTATCCTTACCTGTTTGTGGAAAGGATGTATTCTCACCTGTTTGTGGTAAGGATGTATTCTCACCTGTTTGTGGTAAGGATGTATTCTTACCTGTTTGTGGTAAGGATGTATCCTTACCTGTTTGTGGAAAGGATGTATTCTCACCTGTTTGTGGTAAGGATGTATTCTCACCTGTTTGTGGTAAGGATGTATTCTTACCTGTTTGTGGTAAGGATGTATTCTCACCTATTTGTGGTAAGGATGTATTCTCACCTGTTTGTGGTAAGGATGTATTCTTACCTGTTTGTGGTAAGGATGTATTCTCACCTATTTGTGGTAAGGATGTATTCTAACCTGTTTGTGGAAGGATGTATTCTTACCTGTTTGTGATAGGGATGCATTCTCACCTGTTTGTGGTAAGGATGTATTTTCACCTGTTTATGGTAATGATGTATTATCACATGTGTGTGGTAAGGATGTATTATCACCTGTGTGTGGTTAGAATATATTTTCACCTGTCTGTGGTAAGGATGTATTTTTACCTGTTTAAGATTTGATGTATTCTGTCGGTTGAGGTAAGGACATATTCTCACCTGTTTGTGGTAAGGATGTATTCTTACCTGTTTGTGGTAAGGATATATTCTCACCTGTTTGTGGTTAGAATATATTCTCACCTGTTTGTGGTTAGAATATATTCTCACCTGTTTGTGATAAGGATGTATTCTTACCTGTTGTGGTAAGGATGTATTCTCACCTGTGTGTGGTAAGGATGTATTTTCATCTGTTTGTGGTAAGGATGTATTTTTACCTGTTTAAGATTTGAATGTATTCTGCCTGTTCAGGTAAGGATGTATTTTCACCTGTTTGTTTTAAGGATGTATTCTTACCTGTTTGTGGTAAGGATGTATTATCACCTGTTTGCGGTAAGGATGTATTCTCACCTGTGTATGATAAGGATGTATTTTCACCTTTTTGCGGTAAGGATATATTTTCACCTGTGTGGAGTAAGGATGTATTCTCACCTATTTGTGGTAAGGTAATCGTAATCTTGTTAGCGAGACTGATGCCGGCGTACAGGGACACTGGTCCATTATGGTAGTTAACCCATTGTATCAGGCCCTCCCGTTTGTAAGTAATGGTTTCCAGGCGAGTCCCTGCATTGTCCACCTTTATACCCAACATGCTGACTTCAGCAGCATTTGACTGAAAAGAAAAGAAAGACATTTTATTTTTATTGGAGGCCTCATCAAAGTTAAAGTTTCGAGAAATTGATTGACAGTTGAAACCATGATATTTTAGACAAAACTGAAAGTTACACATCTCTGATCAGTCTCCACAACGTGGTTTAAAATCCATTTAGAATGACAACTTTCAGCAAGTACTTATGCAACAACCACTTATTGATATGCATATGTAACTTTTATTCCATGTCTAGGCTTTGTATTTCTACTATGAAGATATGTGGCTTCTAGGCTTTGTATTTCTATTATGAAGATATGTGACGTCTAGGCTTTGTTTTTCTATTATGAAGATTTGTGGCGTCTAGGCTTTGTATTTCTATTATGAAGATATATGGCGTCTAGGCTTTGTATTTCTATTATGAAGATATGTGGCGTCTAGGCTTTGTATTTCTATTTATGAAGATATGTGGCGTCTAGGCTTTGTATTTCTATTATGAGGATATGTGGCGTCTAGGCTTTGTATTTCTATTATGAAGATATGTGGCGTCTAGGCTTTGTATTTCTATTATGAAGATATGTGGCGTCTAGGCTTTGTATTTCTATTATGAAGATATGTGGCGTCTAGGCTTTGTATTTCTATTATGAAGATATGGTGGCGTCTAGGCTTTGTATTTTCTATTATGAAGATATGTGGCGTCTAGGCTTTGTATTTTCTATTATGAAGATATGTGGCGTCTAGGCTTTGTATTTCTATTATGAAGATATGTGGCGTTCTAGGCTTTGTATTTCTATTATGAGGATATGTGGCTCTAGGCTTTGTATTTGTATTTGAGAATGTGGCTATTATGAGAAGATATGTGGCGTCTAGGCTTTGTATTTCTATTATGAAGGATATGTGGCGTCTAGGCTTTGTATTTCTATTATGAAGGATATGTGGCGTCTAGGCTTTGTATTTCTATTATGAAGATATGTGGCGTCTAGGCTTTGTATTTCTATTATGAAGATATGTGGCGTCTAGGCTTTGTATTTCTATTATGAAGATATGTGGCGTCTAGGCTTTGTATTTCTATTATGAAGATATGTGGCGTCTAGGCTTTGTATTTCTATTATGAAGATATGTGGCGTCTAGGCTTTGTATTTCTATTATGAAGATATGTGGCGTCTAGGCTTTGTATTTCTATTATGAGGATATGTGTCGTCTAGGCTTTGTTTATTTCTATTATGATGAAGATATGTGGCGTCTAGGCTTTGTATATTTCTATTATGAGGTATAGTGTGCGTCTAGGCTTTGTATTTCTATTATGAAGATATGTGGCGTCTAGCTTTGTATTTCTATTATGAGGATATGTGGCTCTAGGCTTTGTATTTCTATTATGAAGATATGTGGCGTCTAGGCTTTGTATTTCTATTATGAAGGCTTTGTATATGTGTGGCGTCTAGGCTTTGTATTTCTATTATGAAGATATGTGGCGTCTAGGCTTTGTTTTTCTATTATGAAGATATGTGGCTCTAGGCTTTGTATTTCTATTATGAAGGATATGTGGCGTCTAGGCTTTGTATTTCTAATTATGAAGGATATGTGGCGTCTAGGCTTTGTATTTCTATTATGAAGATATGTGGCGTCTAGGCTTTGTATTTCTATTATGAAGATTATGATGGCGTCTAGGCTTTGTATTTCTATTATGAAGATATGTGGCGTCTAGGCTTTGTATTTCTATTATGAGGATATGTGGCGTCTAGGCTTTGTATTTCTATTATGATGTAGATATGTGGCGTCTAGGCTTTGTATTTCTATTATGAAGATATGTGGCGTCTTAGGCTTGTGTTCTATTTCTATTATGAGGATATGTGGCGTCTAGGCTTTGTATTTCTATTATGAATTATGATATGTGGCGTCTAGCATTGTATTTCTATTATGGAGGATATGTGGCGTCTAGGCTTGTATTTCTATTATGAAGATATGTGGCGTCTAGGCATTTGTATTTCTATTATGAAGATATGTGGCGTCTAGGCTTTGTATTTCTATTATGAAGATATGTGGCGTCTAGGCTTTGTATTTCTATTATGAAGATATGTGGCGTCTAGGCTTTGTATTTCTATTATGAAGATATGTGGCGTCTAGGCTTTGTATTTCTATTATGAAGATATGTGGCGTCTAGGCTTCGTTTTCTATTATGAGGATATGTGGCGTCTAGGCTTTGTATTTCTATTATGAAGATATGTGGCGTCTAGGCTTTGTATTTCTATTATGAGGATATGTGGCGTCTAGGCTTTGTATTTCTATTATGAAGATATGTGGCGTCTAGGCTTTGTATTTCTATTATGAAGATATGTGGCGTCTAGGCTTTGTATTTCTATTATGAAGATATGTGGCGTCTAGGCTTTGTATTTCTATTATGAAGATATGTGGGCGTCTATTTGTATTTCTATTATGAAGATATGTGGCGTCTAGGCTTTGTATTTCTATTATGAAGATATGTGGCGTCTAGGCTTTGTATTTCTATTATGAAGATATGTGGCGTCTAGGCTTTGTATTTCTATTATGAGGATATGTGGCGTCTAGGCTTTGTATTTCTATTATGAAGATATGTGGCGTCTAGGCTTTGTATTTCTATTATGAAGATATGTGGCGTCTAGGCTTTGTATATTATTATGATTATGATTACTTTTTCGAGATATGTGTCGTCTAGGGCTTTGTATTTCTATTTTATGAGGATATGTTGGCGTCTAGGCTTTGTATTTCTATTATGAAGATATGTGGCGTCTAGGCTTTGTATTTCTATTATGAGGATATGTGGCGTCTAGGCTTTGTATTTCTATTATGAAGATATGGCGTCTAGTATGTGGCGTCTTTTGTATTTCTATTATGAAAGATATGTGGCGTCTAGGCTTTGTATTTCTATTATATGAGGATATGTGGCGTCTAGGCTTTGTATTTCTATTATGAAGATATGTGGCGTCTAGGCTTTGTATTTCTATTATGAAGATATGTGGCGTGGCGTCTATTATTAAGGATATGCGTTTGTATTTCTATTATGAAGATATGTGGCGTCTAGGCTTTGTATTTCTATTATGAAGATATGTGGCGTCTAGGCTTTGTATTTCTATTATGAAGATATGTGGCCGTCTAGGCTTTGTATTTCTATTATGAAGATATGTGGCGTCTAGGCTTTGTATTTCTATTATGAAGATATGTGGCGTCTAGGCTTTGTTTTTCTATTATGAAGATATGTGGCGTCTAGGCTTTGTATTTCTATTATGAAGGATTATGTGGCGTCTAGGCTTTGTATTTCTATTATGAGGATATGTGGCGTCTAGGCTTTGTATTTTCTATTATGAAGGTATGTGGCGTCTAGGCTTTGTATTTCTATTTTGATGAAGGATATGATGTGGCGTCTAGGCTTTGTATTTCTATTATGAGGATATGTGGCGTCTAGGCTTTGTATTTATTCATGGCTATTATGAAGGGATATTTGTGCGTCTAGGCTTTGTATTCTATTATGAGATATGTGGACGTCTAGGCTTTGTATTTCTATTATGAAGGATATGTGGCGTCTAGGCTTTGTATTTCTATTATTATGTGGCGTCTAGGCTTTGTATATTATGAAGATTATGTGGCGTCTAGGCTTTGTATTTCTATTATGAAGATATGTGGCGTCTAGGCTTTGTATTTCTATTATGAAGATATGTGGCGTCTAGGCTTTGTATTTCTATTATGAAGATATGTGGCGTCTAGGCTTTGTATTTCTATTATGAAGATATGTGGCGTCTAGGCTTTGTATTTCTATTATGAAGATATGTGGCGTCTAGGCTTTGTATTTCTATTATGAAGATATGTGGCATCTAGGCTCTTGTATTTCTCTCCTTATGACTAGGCTTTGTATTATTTCTATTATGAAGATGTGTGTATAGGCGTCTAGGCTTTGTATTTCTATTATGAAGATATGTGGCGTCTAGGCTTTGTATTTCTATTATGAAGATATGTGGCGTCTAGGCTTTGTATTTCTATTATGAAGATATGTGGCGTCTAGGCTTTGTATTTCTATTATGAGGATATGTGGCGTCTAGGCTTTGTATTTCTATTATGAAGATATGTGGCGTCTAGGCTTTGTATTTCTATTATGAAGATATGTGGCGTCTAGGCTTTGTATTTACTATTATGAAGATATGTGGCGTCTAGGCTGTGTATTTCTATTATGAGGATATGTGGGCGTCTAGGCTTTGTATTTCTATTATGAAGATATGTGACGTCTAGGCTTTGTATTTCTATTATGAAGATATGTGGCGTCTAGGCTTTGTATTTCTATTATGAAGATATGTGGCGTCTAGGCTTTGTATTTCTATTATGAGGATTATGTGGCGTCTAGGCTTTGTATTTCTATTATGAACGATATGTGTCGTCTAGGCTTTGTATTTCTATTATGAGGATATGTGGCGTCTAGGCTTTGTATTTCTATTATCAGGATATGTGGCGTCTAGGCTTTGTATTTCTATTATGAAGATATGTGGCGTCTAGGCTTTGTATTTCTATTTATGAGGATATGTGGCGTTAGGCTTTGTATTTATATTATGAAGATATGTGGCGTCTAGGCTTTGTATTTCTATCATGAAGATTATGTGGCAAAGAAGTAATCCTATACCTCTAGGCAAAAAAGGTTGTCAAATTCAACAATCTTTAATGTTTACATTGTAAAAGGACTATGTACTGTTTGGGCCTTTATAGGCCAAAAAACCCATCATTTGTTCAACTTAGTGATAAGTAATTAAGCTGTAGTATTTGAAATAACAGGTTTGAAAATTTGTCGGCTTTGGAGTCCCAAAATGGCCCAAACCTTGCATCGTCCTTTGACAATCTTTGACAATCTATTTAGTCTATATGGTAAGGATTACTTCTTTACCCCATATTGATATTTGAAACAGTTCATATTCTATTGGATCCTGTGTTCCAAAGGTATTACTTCTTTGATAGATATTATATACCTAGTAAATATATTTGAATATGTTATTTTTACATGCTTCAAGGCACAATTTATATGTTATATTTGTATGAAATGATCATCTATCAATAAAATAAAAATTTTACTTATACACCACCTGTTACCGGTACTACTTTCTAATGTTAAACAGATATATAACTTACCACAATATCTAGATTTCCTTGGATGCGTTTAGTTTGGATTTTCCAGATCACAAACCTCGGAGATTTAAGGACGAGCAGCAGATTACAGTTAGCCGTCTTTCTTGATGGGCTCTTGATATCAAGTTCAACCTCCACTGGCTTTTCCTGGGGGTTATTTTCGTAAACATTCTCCAGTTCAATCACGTATGTCAAACTGAAACAAAACAAGAAGCTCCATATTTAGTATGATATCAAAACCTGGAGACATTCAGGACTTAACTTCTCATGTATACAGATAATGATGTCGTTAAAATGTATGTGTTTTGAGAGAATGCAAATATTGGTACAAGTCATACCAATATATATATACTTAATGAACCAACCTTTATTAAGTCAATATGTAGCTTTCACAGTGACCTACTTTTGTTACACTTCCCCAAAATCTATTATACTGCATAGCCAGTTATTTTCGAAGACCAAAATTTTCACCATTTGATCTAAAAACAACAAACCCTATTTTAATAATTTTAAATTTTTGCGATTTAGATGTACGGACAGATATCAATCAACCATTTTTCAATATTTCGAAGATCAAATTTTCATGATCAAAGCAATGACCTGTGTAAATATCATCACCATGAAAATAACCAGCTATACATTATATGACAATTTGATGAAAGGATGGAATCCAAGAGACTGACATACTATTTGTGGTAAGGTGAGAGAGTATAGACAAAATAATGCACGGTGTAAAGAAAGAAGGAAAGGACAGAAAGATACTTGAAAAAAATCCCAATTCCAATTTCACATATCATATATATATATATATATGTGTTAATAAAAAAATTAACAATCACCTGAAGATGGCTTTAAAGGCCTGAAAACCCTAGCAAAAAGGATACAGTGTTGACATTTTTATTTTTGCTATATTTTCAAATATATATGTCTTAAAGTTGTTAACATATATGTACCTGTACAAATCTTTGTAGTTATTACCTTACAATGTGACTAATTCATGTACCATGTGATACCCAATAACGTTTGTGTGGTACTAGTATCTCTAATGGTGACGGAATGTCACTCTTTGTAATCTCTCTGCTACAAGGACATTGGTGCGGAATATCTTCTTTTAGTGTCAATCCATCACCAATAGAAATGATAATCCCGCACAAACCTTATCAGGTATCATATTGTACGTGAATTAGTCACATTTTCGCATAGTTTGTAATTTTTGCGGTGATGACATTTTTGTGATTTCTAACGTATTACCTGATCCTAAAACTTGTGTTATCAGTTACATTATAACTTTTTATAGGAATACTGTTGTCCTGTTCTCTATCAAAATTATCAACTTGGTTTCAGGTTTTCATCATGTTTATGCCAATTACTAGTACTGAGCTGGAATCTTTAAAGATTTAGGCTAGTGTTTTTCTGAATAAATGCCCTTCATATAATAATGGACGATCGGTCAATCACAGCGGCTTTCCTGTACCAATTTAGACACACTATAGCTAACAATCATTGATCTGGACACCAATGACAATCACAAATGAAGTCCAACAGGAATGACCAATCACTGAGCAGAGCCTGACCCCGATAGCAGTAACAAGTAAACAACTCGAGAACCAGGTCATCCAATCAATAGAGCTAACAAACATGCTGCCAAGGTCAAGGTATTCCCCAGGTAGGTCAGAGACATACATATTTAGATCATCCTAATCTATCATCCTCATGACCAGCAAGAAAATTACAATATTGATTTTTCTTCTCCTCTTTGAACTGATAAGGATTTTGGTAGTAATCCAAGTTTAGGCGAAATGAATGGGTCTTTGTTATGCTTTTGATGTATATTTTATCCCTGAGCATTTACTGACTCTGTAGTACTGTACATATGTATGACATATGCACTCTGTATTTGTAATGTGTATGTGACCTTTGTGTACTAGTATTAAATGCCTCACTTCAGCATTAGCCTTAAAGAAGTGTATGGTAAGCTAATTTAATTTTGGTTACAACAATTTGCCATGAAAGCTAATGAATACTGGTTATCTACGATAATATGTTACACTCAATGACATTCAGAATAATGCTAATTATAATATCTGCACCACCAAGAACTGAAACCAACTACTTTTGCTCAAATGTGAAATTCAATAGTATCAAAATTCAAAACACATACCAACAGCTTGATATTATAGATAAACTAGTATCTAGTATCATGAGCTAGTAAGAAACATTGATAATGAATTATCATTGGTGTAATTAGAAGTGTATACTGACAGTACCTTTTCACTTTATCATTGTAAAGTATCAGATATTGACAAAATAATCTTTATTCGTGAGACAAATACCACTGACACTCAATAATCATTTGTGACCTCTATCACACATACTGATAATTCAATATTATTTGTGATCTCTATCACACATACTGATAATTCAATATTATTTGCGATCTCTATCACACATACTGATAATCAAATATTATTTGCGATCTCTATCACACATACTGATAATTCAATATTATTTGTGATCTCTATCACACATACTGATAATCAAATATTATTTGCGATCTCTATCACACATACTGATAATTCAATATTATTTGTGATCTCTATCACACATACTGATAATCAAATATTATTTGCGATCTCTATCACACATACTGATAATTCGATATTATTTGTGATCTCTATCACACATACTGATAATCAAATATTATTTGTGATTTCTATCACACATACTGATAATTCAATATTATTTGTGATCTCTATCACACATACTGATAATTCAATATTATTTGCGATCTCTATCACACATACTGATAATTCAATATTATTTGCGATCTCTATCACACATACTGATAATTCAATATTATTTGTGATCTCTATCACACATACTGATAATTCAATATTATTTGTGATCTCTATCACACATACTGATAATCAAATATTATTTGCGATCTCTATCACACATACTGATAATTCGATATTATTTGTGATCTCTATCACACATACTGATAATCAAATATTATTTGTGATTTCTATCACACATACTGATAATTCAATATTATTTGTGATCTCTATCACACATACTGATAATTCAATATTATTTGCGATCTCTATCACACATACTGATAATTCAATATTATTTGTGATCTCTATCACACATACTGATAATTCAATACTATTTGTGAGCTCTATCACACATACTGATAATTCAATATAATTTATCATCACACATACTGATAATTAAATATTATTTGTGATCTCTATCACACATACTGATAATTCAATATTATTTGTGATCTCTATCACACATACTGATAATTCAATATTATTTGTGATCTCTATCACACATACTGATAAATCTATATTATTTGTGACCTCTATCACATTCTTCATGTTATAAAGTATTCAAGAACGAGTTTTATGTCACAGTATATGAATATTTACCTTGATTTAGAGTTGACATGGCCCCTAGCACTACAGCCAGATAGTAACTGAGGCTGTTCAATACGAGCTACAGCATTTAATGGCTGCTCATCTGTTATCTCACAGGTAGGCATGGCATTGGGCACTGGAAAAAGTAATTAATTAATTTCTCATTTATTCTCACTATATATAAAACCAGTCTTGATAATACCATATAATTATACTTTTGATAATGAGTTGTCTCCCATAAAAAAATCTATAAAATAAGCATAGTCATTGTATAGATCATTACTATCAACATGTGTTAAAGAATCTTTCAAAAATTAAAACTAAAATTAAGTTACAAACGTCTGTCTCAATTTGAAACCAGGATGTGATAAGACAAGAATGGATGCAAATGTAGGAGGCAAAATACAATTAATACCAAATCTTTTCAAATAGGTTCCGAATTATTGAAGCTTACCTGGTCCGACAGTCAGTTCAATCCTGTTGCCCTTACGCAGCTCCGTAAATGAGGTGACTGCATGGTGCTCTTCTCTAACCCAGTCCAGCAAGGCCTTCCTCGTTTGTGGCATATTGGTCACTTTCCTGATTGACCGTCTCATATGGCTCTTGAAGACCAATCGGACAGAGGAGTGGACAGGTACCTGTAGATTTAAAATAACCAAATCAGTGACTTATTCTGCCTCAGTATTTCCATTTAATCCTTTACAAGATGTAAACTTTTGCTCTTTCCATCTGTTTCATCTTTGACAAGAGTTTCACAATTCTGCTGTCCCTGCATAATGCAGAAGTGTTTAAAAAAGCAAAGGACATCAATATGAATACAAATTAAAACGTTTCATTCAAAACTCAAACATGATAAGACAACAATACCAGGGGAAAAGATTAATAATGAATAAAATTTACTGTCACTCCTGAAAAAGTACATCCAGGAGTTCTGGGAAAGCAAGCACTTCTATGCCTTTTTCATTGATAGCATTCAGGAAATAAATCTGATCAAAGCTTCAACCTCTAAGTTGAGCACTGAGAGTAATGACATACATTTATTTCTTATCTAAATTATGTCATGCATACTAGGGACGATGAAGCTGAGGGGATAAAGTTTTCTGAAGCTTCTTTATGCACAATGAGCTCATGTAGTTAATCGCATTCAAGAATCGGCTTATATTTTGGAGGACTGTGGTCACCACAAAAATGGCTGAAATAAGATCACCCCTTAAATGTGTTTGGTTACAGAAAATATATTTAAATACACCTTCCTAGATTGGCATAAAGCATGCCATACACCAGAAAATGCTTTTGAACAGAACTATTTACTGTGTAGTAAATTTATGGTGTTTTTCAGATGAAATTGATAATTTACTTTTAAAACACTTGCATGAAAGAAAATTCTCATGAATGTTTTAAGTGCCTGACATTGATGATGCATGAAACATGAATAAATATTGACATGTAATCTTTACATAAATCTCTATATGTATGTCAGATACAGTTTACAATACAAAAATGCTTTGTCACTTTTTCAAATATTTTCAAAATAATACAATATCACAAACTGATCTTGTTGATATCAGAAAATTGGCACATAAAAAAAATTCTTGTCAGAATTATTTAAAGGATTTATCAAAGAATTTGTTTTTGATTGATCCCACATCTGATTAAGTACACACTATAAAGACAGGTACCTATATAACACACAGGTCTATAACACAGGATGAGTTTTATATAAAGATGACCTCTAGCGACAGTTGTTTATATATAGGGGGTCCTTATAGACGGTATTACTACGACAGATGTTTATATATAGGCGGTCCGTATAGACAGGTATTACTACCGACAGATGTTTATATATAGGCGGTCCGTATAGACAGGTATTACTAGGACAGATGTTTATATATAGGCGGTCCGTATAGACAGGTATTACTACCGACAGATGTTTATATATAGGCGGTCCGTATAGACAGGTATTACTAGCGACAGATGTTTATATATAGGCGGTCCGTATAGACAGGTATTACTACCGACAGATGTTTATATATAGGCGGTCCGTATAGACAGGTATTACTAGTGACAGATGTTTATATATAGGCGGTCCGTATAGACAGGTATTACTAGTGACAGATGTTTATATATAGGCGGTCCGTATAGACAGGTATTACTAGCGACAGATGTTTATATATAGGCGGTCCGTATAGACAGGTATTACTAGCGACAGATGTTTATATATAGGCGGTCCGTATAGACAGGTATTACTAGCGACAGATGTTTATATATAGGCGGTCCGTATAGACAGGTATTACTAGGTGACAGATGTTTATATATAGGCGGTCCTTATAGACAGGTATTACTAGCGACAGATGTTTATATATAGGCGATCCGTATAGACAGGTATTACTACCGACAGATGTTTATATATAGGCGGTCCGTATAGACAGGTATTACTAGTGACAGATGTTTATATATAGGCAGTCCGTATAGACAGGTATTACTACAGATGACAGATGTTTATATATAGGCGGTCCGTATAGACAGGTATTACTAGTGACAGATGTTTATATATAGGCGGTCCGTATAGACAGGTATTACTACCGACAGATGTTTATATATAGGCGGTCCGTATAGACAGGTATTACTACCGACAGATGTTTATATATAGGCGGTCCGTATAGACAGGTATTACTACCGACAGATGTTTATATATAGGCGGTCCGTATAGACAGGTATTACTACCGACAGATGTTTATATATAGGCGGTCCGTATAGACAGGTATTACTACCGACAGATGTTTATATATAGGCGGTCCGTATAGACAGGTATTACTACCGACAGATGTTTATATATAGGCGGTCCGTATAGACAGGTATTATACTAGTGACAGATGTTTTTTTATATAGGCGGTCCTTATAGACAGGTATTACTAGTGACAGATGTTTTTTATCTAGGCGGTCCTTATAGGCAGGTATTACTACCGACAGATGTTTATATATAGGCGGTCCTTATAGACAGGTATTACTAGTGACAGATGTTTATATATAGGTGGTCCGTATAGACAGGTATTACTACCGACAGATGTTTATATATAGGCGGTCCTTATAGACAGGTATTACTAGCGACAGATGTTTTTTTTTTTATCTAGGCGGTCCTTATAGACAGGTATTACTAGCGACAGATGTTTATATATAGGCTGTCCTTATAGACAGGTATTACTAGCGACAGATGTTTATATATAGGCGGTCCTTATAGACAGGTATTACAATGATGTTGTTGATAGGTTTTGATATAAATGATACAATGAATATGTATTTATATAGAAGATGGTCTCTAAACATAGGTTTTTATATATCTTTATAAATATTGTATATATGGTTTTACATATACAGGTGGTTTCTAAGCTCAGGTTTTAATACAGATGGTTTCATATATACAGGCAGTTTCTAAGCACAGGTTTTTATATAGAAGGTTTCATATATACAGGCAGTTTCTCAGGACAGGTTTTTATATAGATGGTTTCATATATACAGGCAGTTTCTAAGCACAGATTTTTATGTAGATAGTTTCATATATACAGGTAGTTTCTAAGCACAGTTTTCATATAGATGGTTTCTTATATACAGGTGGTTTCCAAGCACAGGTTTTTCTTATATTAATTAGGTATCTAAGGTTTTGTGGGTGTAAATATATCAGGTAGACAGGTAATTACTACCGATATATCCCAGGTTCAATTTGAAAATACGGTCCGTATAGACAGGTATTACGATTTAGTACGTGATACCGGTATTACAGATGTTTATATATAGGCGGGTCCGTATAGACAGGTATTACTAGCGACAGATGTTTATAATAATAAGGCGTCGTATAGACAGGTATTAACCGACATGTTTATATAAGCGGTCCTATAGACAGGTATTACTAGCGACAGATGTTTATATATAGGCGGTTTATAGATATATTACTGACAGATGTATTTACTACGACAGATGTTTATATATAGGCGGTCCTTATAGACAGGTATTACTAGTGACAGATGTTTATATATAGGCGACCTTATAACAGGTATTACTAGTGACAGATGTTAATATAGTGGTCCTTATAGACAGTATTACTAGCGACATATGTTTATATGGCGTCCTTATAGGAGGTATTACTAGCGCCATATGTTTATATATAGGCGTCCTTATAGACAGTTATTACAATGATGTTGTTGATAGGTTTTGTATAAATGCACAATGAATAGTATTTATATCGAAGATGGTCTCTAAACATAGGTTTTTATATATTCTTATAAATATTGTATATATGGTTTACATATACAGGTGGTTTCTAAGCTCAGGTTTTAAATACAGATGGTTTCATATATACACAGGCAGTTTCTAAGCACAGGTTTTTATATAGAAGGTTTCATATATACAGGCAGTTTCTCAGGACAGGTTTTTATATAGATGGTTTCATATATACAGGCAGTTTCTAAGCACAGATTTTTATGTAGATAGTTTCATATATACAGGTAGTTTCTAAGCACAGTTTTCATATAGATGGTTTCTTATATACAGGTGGTTTCCAAGCACAGGTTTTCTTATATTAATTAGGTATCTTAGGTTTTTTAGGTGTCTTTAAATTCACATTTAATAATAGATGGTCTCTAAATGTAGGTAATTATATATCTAGTTTATAAAAGTGATCATTTACAGATGATCTTTAAGGTGAGGGATTTATAGTGTTATATAAAGTGTTATATAACTAAATAAAAGTGGTCTACATAGTCACTGAAGGCTTGTTCATGGGATGAATACCTTTAATGTTACATACAGTGACTGAAGACATGTTACATACAGTGACTGCATGACTATAGCAGTATAATTCATACCTGTCATGGTGAATATCTCCCATTATGCAATCATATATCTACATGGTATCTTTATATATTAAAACTAAATCTATGTTGTGGAACACATCTGCTACAAATATCACCTTGCTTGATTTATTCATACATTTATCAATCATACAAACTTCTTTACTTTTTCTGAAATCTTTCTCCATCTTATAGAGCCAATGTTACACGATCAGCCACGAAACACTTCTCTTCCTTTTCCCACTTAATCAGACTAATTGGAAATTAAGCTAACCTTGACCTTCAAGAATGAACCTTTAAGTGAGTTCTGTTTGTTGCCATGGTTATACAGAGGGTTGTTAGCACTAATACAAAACACTTTGAACGTATGGTCTCCATGAATCATGCAATGTTGCAAAAATACTCAAAACAACGTGGAGCATAGGTGAGGAGCTTTGATAAAACCTTTGCCGCAAACCTGGTGCATCCTGACCTGGTCTCCTTGTAACCACTTCAACAACGCTGTATCAAATTATATAGCTTTCTGTTCACTAGTATGATTACAGTAAAATAGCAGGATTTATTTACTGTTCATGTATATAACACACATTTTATTAACATTTTATCTGATTTTAGTTCCGGGATTATGTGAGATTTTTAAATATATTTTTTGAGAGTAACAATATCACAGTAGGGAATCTCAGTAGTATAGGGTAGGCCAGGCTGGGTGATCCTCTGTCTGAATGGATCAAGATGTTATAAGATGGGGCTGAAGTAAGAAACAACAGGGCTCTACAGTACCTTGGTCATAATAAAATACTTTGTGTTACTTCCTCCCTACAATGTCAGGCCACTCACAGAGCAATTCAACAACGTGGAGGGGAGGGGGATACACCCTTACACTGCATAAACAATCTGTATATGCTGTATATTTATACATGATAAATATGTTTAGTATGGTAACACATAAAATCCAGCCATTTCTTTAACTTGAACTCAATTGAAATGCATGTTACTGTGAAAACTCAAAGTTGAACTTAAAGCTTGATAATTAACTCAAACATCTGTAACATGCATTCAGCTAGCTACTGAGAATTGTGTTTACACTATATAAACTACATTTAACTTTATATTTTTACCCTGGTCCTGCTGACTGAGAGATGACTTATAAGTATAAGTAATTCTATCAATGGGATCATAGTTGTAGTTCCTGAAGAAAAATCACCAACCTATATTTATACCTGGCATCTACCCCATATGGGTTTCAAACCGGCAACCCAGAAATGGAAGGTGATCGAGTATTAGTTATATAAAATGAAAGGCTATAGTGGTGATAGGCCACAATCCTTTTTATCTCTTTTCCATCACAATGAAGTAATTAGAAAAAGAAACCAATGCTCATATTTACCTAATTATATACATGTATAATTTTATGTCTGACAGTACGTATACTGGCATGACACAAAATATTTTTCAAAACTTTCATTCTCTATTAAGATTATGTTCTTAGTAATATTTGTCCTGATGAACAAGTGGTTTGTTTTCAGAAACGTACCACTTAGATCCAAGATGGCGGACTTCAGATGTTTTATTTGTGGTCGAAATGCTTTCTTTGTTGAAAACAAGTCAGAGTGTTTATATATACGATAAAATGGATTATTTATTTCATTGTATGCTAACTATTTACGTATTACTTTTATATCCATTTTATTGTTAACATAAAAAATACTTGGCTTTTATATTCAAACTTTCATTTGGGTGCGGACATCATGACAAACACTCTAGTACAACTGGTACGAATCCACAAATGGAATGTACGGCCAGTTGTTGTCTTTGTTAAGC
Source organism: Argopecten irradians (assembly GCF_041381155.1). Classification (NCBI taxonomy): domain Eukaryota; kingdom Metazoa; phylum Mollusca; class Bivalvia; order Pectinida; family Pectinidae; genus Argopecten; species Argopecten irradians. The sequence goes on along the minus strand of NC_091137.1, from coordinate 27,028,782 downwards.
CAGAAATTAAAACATAAGAGCATTAAATTGAATCTGAGACATAAGACATGAACATTATATGCCTTATGCTACTAACCATGTGCACTCCCTGCACTGATAATGAAGCCCTCGATAGTGGTAACACGGTGGTCTGTTTGTTTATGTTACTGATAAATTCCTTTACAGCCACTGCACCGAGAAACAGAAAAGTATTTTTTATGCTTGCATTATTCACATGAAACTGTGTATTACATATATAATATGGCCGACTTTGACAGTAGGTAAATATCAGGAAATATTCTGACAGAATGCCAAACATGATAACCTTCATCCTAAGATTACAGTAAGCCTCATCAAAATAGGAGCTCTTTCTTTAAATCCAATTCCTTGTACATTCCATAGCCCACCAGTGCGTCCCAGGACAGCCTTAGGGAGCGCACATCTAAGGTACGGAACTATGTATCGCTGAAATCTTTATCGAAAATCATCAGAACTGCTGCTTCATTCATAAAGCAGTGTTACAGTACACAGCACTTTGTAACAGGATGTTGGTAATAATCACCCTCCGATCATGTTGTGTGTTATTTTGGATAAATATTCTACACTTTTGAATATAACTATATAACTCAACAATTTTGTGAAAACAAAGTCTTCCCATTACACATATCATCATGATCGTGAAATATGTGATCTGAAATGTAATTACTATAGACCATGGCAGATATTGGTAGATTTACTGTTATAAGCTAAATACCAAACATGTTTTGTTAATCAAAATTATAATTGTTTTCATTTGATGTTATTTATACAGTACAGTAAAATATTATTTTATCGAACCTTTTGAGGATCAACAAAATCACTTCATTAAAAGCATAGTTTGTCATACACATATTAGAGGCATCTTATAGGAACCATGATGGTAAATGAAAATTACTTCATTATAACCATAAATTCATTTTAAGTGTTAGGTATAAACATGTTTTACTGTGTTATGTTTATTTATGTAACACGAACGCGGGACCTCCGAACATCAAATGTGTGATGAATTGCGCTACCTGTTCGAGAATCATAGACCGAGTCCAGTTCCACAACACTCCTCCCTCCTTTCTCAAAGTCTTCACTTTCGAGGACACACATGAACCTTATACCACCACAGTGCATGTTTTGTTGAACACCAACTTTGTAACAGGAGAGGAGAAAATGTAGTGGCCAGACTGAGATTTGAACCCCGTACCTCTGAACTCAAGTTTGATGTTCTACCGATTGAGCTAACTACCTGATCACTGATGATCATGACAGTCCTGCTACCATTACAAAACAATACTTAACTATAGCTGAAGTACTTTAAGTGTACTAAGTTAAGAACAATCTGGTATATTATATAAATATAACCAATCTATAACTCATTACAGAAACACGTTTCAGTTTTCAATCACATCATCTCTTTACAATGTTACATTTCCTGACATTTTCCAATTCTTTTTGACTAGTAACACCTTCAAAGATGTTCACTTTTCACGAGGTTTCATGTCTGTCGTTTTGCTGACTTTGATCCAGGACCAAGGAGGTGCAATCTATCTTCAACACCACTCAAGAAATTATTTCATTACTTTTAACGCTTTATATCTTTTTTCACACTACTAAAGAAGTGAATTATGGTACTTAAACTGGTATCACTGTACTGGTATGAAGTTGACAGAAAACATGGGTGTACTTGATTTATAACACAGAGCAAACCGCCTCTGAACCAACCTAAACTTGCTATCTATATAATTACCATGATAAGTGCTATAACACTACAGCCAATGACACACTGCAGAGAGCACCTGCTGGTAATTGCTTTTAATGAAACATTATTTCATTTAATTAGTTTTTACCAGTTTCCATGACTGAAATTCTGTAGTTTTGGTTAACATATATATAAACTTGTAGTTTTGCGCATTGGTATAGTCTAGCAACATCTGTTTATTGGCAATACGGTACATTAACAGTCAACTTTACATAAAATATTCATAATTACATCAAAATAACCAATTGAAATGATTGGCCACAACATTAATATGAAGATTCCAGATAAATGCCATTGACCATGTCCGGATTCTTCAAAAGCTGACACTTATGTTATTGGTCAAAGCTGTTGTGGCTATTCATAAGTGAGCTAGCCACCAGCTTCTACCGACCAAATCTTGGCTGAACTACTGTAACAGTCCAAAGGTAAAGGGATAAGATAATATGTTCACTACTTCGTAGATCTAGACCCGACGTCACCTGGTTGAAAACTTTTATATGTGAAACATATATATCAATTAGATACACTTTTATAAACTAGTGATATAAACATTAATTGTGTTGATTTCAATGAAAATCATGATTTTTTGTCCTTGTAAATATTAAACTATATCAAATCTCTGTAAAAGTATAGGGTTCCCCAATAGCAAATGTTTAAAAGTGTTTGCATTTAGCAATTTGTCGTGATATAATACAAATGATCGACCTATTTTTCCATAGACATTAACCATCACATGAAAGGAATCTTGTTTGTACTTTGTTATACACATGCCGTTTTTATTTCGTTTTTTTTTTATATTGAACATAATTTGAGCTTGTACACACACGCTGGTTACCAAAGCTGTGGTTGCTGTGATGGATAAACACCCTGTGTTGTAACATCTCCATCCATTCACTTAATCTTTAATCAATAAACCTCCCAAAATACAATCAATCACAACGTTTATAAGATTTCCACTCTAATGAAAAGCTTATTTCTGAAGCAAGCATGTTAAAGTATGGGTGCTCCAGGAACGTAATAGTAAAGTATGGGTGCCCCTGCAGGAACATAATATTATACAATTGATGCCCCCGTGATGGAGCAACATGACGATTTGACTATTAGAGAGTGTAGCCTGAGGGTGACATGACGACTCGATGGTGGGCAAATCGTCATGTCAAACCATCATCACAGAGAGCATCAATTGTTTTATTATACGAATATTACTGTTTATATCCAAATTGGACTTATTGAAAAATATTCTGTTTCAATTGCCCATACTAGGTTAATATCGGTGTTTGCACCAAAAAAAATGCTAAGTAGAGGCAAGATACATATGCAATTTCTTTAAAATCGTGAGAAATAACATAAAACACTTAAACCACACAGTATATGTTGTAACTATTGTTTTGGAGTTCATCTATGTTTTCCCAGCTTGTTGATCATGAGCTTGCGGGAGCAGGTATTCAGAGTAATACATTAGGTATACTATTACCCTACATGTACATACATGTATTACCGATATGTCCAAGCTGTGGCTATGAAGGGGGAAGGTGGGGTACTTATATTGTGGATTTCAATAATCTGTTTATCATTAAAAATGTTGAAAATGTTGAGCAGTAATCTACTGTGTTAATTTACACTTTAGGCCTAAAGTAACGGAAAGTACCAGTACAGTACTATAGGTACAAGTACGTGTCATGTCCCAGAGTCTAAACTGTCAGACATGTCTCCATAAAATTATACAAAAGAAACAGAGATGAAGTGATGGTTACGAAATACTAAATAACACTCAATTAATGCTGGTTTATATAACCTTTAATCAGGTGATAATCTGGTATAAATGTAAGTTAACCAAAGCAAACGATTCGTCCTGAAGCCGCCATATCTCTTCTACTCAGAACCTCTCTAGAAACATCAACAGTAGTATGTTACATCTAGAGACTACCCAGATGTAGCTCACGCGAAGGTGACATTACGAGGGTGACATAACGGAATTTAATTCAATGCAGCGCAATTACAGATGACATGACGATGTTTTTAATCACGTGATACTGTATTGACTAATCAGAAGCACTAATACATCGATGAGGTATAATAATACAAGAGATCCCAGAGGGATCTTGGCGCCCACCAAAGAATGATCTATGTCTGACAATGGAAAGATGGATCTTTTCTCTACTTTTTAAACTTTTTCAAACATACTACACATAAAATTTGAGACAGATCGCTTCAGTACCTTTTGAGAAATAGCATTAACAAACTTCAACTATCAAAATCCAAAATGGCTCCTTGGCAGCCATCTTGTCAATCAATCGGCCCAAAATCACAATTTGCACAACTAGGGCCATAAGGGAACCTACATGTGAAATTTGAGAATGTTCCATTCAATACTTTCTGAGAAATAGTGATATCAAACTTTTAACTATCAAATTCCAAGATGGCTGCCTGGCGGCAATCTTGTTGACCGATCGGTCCCAAAACGCAATCTGCACAACTAGGTCCCTAGGGGAACCTACATATGAATTTTGAGACAGATCCCTTCAGTACTTTCTGTGAAACAGCGATAACAAACTTTGAATATCAAAATCCAAGATGGCTGCCTGACGGCCATCTTGTTGACCGATTGGTACCTACATATGAAATTTGAGACAGATCCCTTCAGTACTATCTGAGAAATAGCGATAACAAACTTTAACTATCAAAATTCAAGATGGCGGCCTGGCGGCCATCTTGTTCACCGATTGGTCCAAAAATGCAATATGCACAACTAGGGCCCTAGGGGAACCTACATATTAGATTTGAGAAAGATCCCTTCAGCGCTTTCTGAGAAATAGTGATAACAATCCTTAACTATCAAAATCCAAGATGGCCGCCAGGTGGCCATCTTGTTTTTCTGATCAGCCTAAAAATCTATATGGCACAACTAGGGACCAATGGAACATTCCATGTGAAGTTTGAACAAAATCCCTTTAATAGTTTTCAAGAAATAGCGATAACAAACTTCAACTGCCCAAATCCAAGATGGCTGCTAGGCAGCCATCTTGTTTTTCCGATCAGCCTCAAAATCTGTATGGCACAACTAGGGGCCAAGGGTACCCTCCATGTGAAGTTTGAACAAAATCCCTTCAGATTTTACAAGAAATATCGATAACAAACTTCAACTGCCAAAATCAAAGATGGCTGTCTGGTGGCCATCTTGTTTTTCCGATCAGCCTCAAAATCTGTAAGGCACAACTAGGGACCAAGGGTACCCTCCATGTGAAGTTTGAACAAAATCCCTTCAGTAGTTCTCAAGAAATATCGATAACAATCTTCAACTGCCAAAACCAATGATGGCTGCCTGACAGCCATTTTGTTTTTCCAATCAGCCACAAATCCTGTATGGCACAACTATGGACCAAGGGGACCCTCCATGTGAAGTTTGAACAAAATCCCTGCAGCAGTTTTTAAGAAATAGTGATAACAAGCATTGTATACGGACGGACGACGGGCGATTTGAATAGCCCACCATCTGATGATGGTGGGCTAAAAATATGATTGTTCCACCATACAATATTAGAGTATGGGTGCACCAGCAACACAAAGCTAAAGTATGGGTGCTCCAGCGGCAGGGATTAATATCAATGTATGGTTGTTCCAAGGACACAATATATTAAGTAGGATGCTCCATGGATGTGATATTAAAGTATGGATGTTCCAGGGATGCAATATTAAAGTATGGGTGTTCCAGGAACATGATATTAAAGTAGGGGGGGTGTTCCAGAGATGCGATATCAAAATAAGAATGTTCCAGGAAAACAGAGCTATAAAGTATGGGTACTCCAGGAACGTGATTTTAAAGTATGGATGCTCCCAGAACGTGATATTGAAGTATGGGTACTACAGGAACGTGATATTAAAGTATGGATGCTCCCAGAACGTGATATTGAAGTATGGGTACTACAGGAACGTGATATTAAAGTATGGGTACTCCTGGAACGTGATATTAAAGTATGGGTACTCCAGGAACGTGTTATTAAAGTATGGGTGCTCCAGCGGCAGGGACGTAATATTGGGTACTCCATAGACATAATATCAAAGTAGGGTTGTTCAAAGGACATATTTAAGTACGAGTACTACAGGAATACAAAATTAAAGTACAGTTGTTCCTAGGATGCGATATTAAAGTACAGATGTTCCTAGGATGCGATATTAAAGTACAGATGTTCCTAGGATGCGATATTAAAGTACAGATGTTCCTAGGATGCGATATTAAAGTACAGATGTTCCTAGGATGCGATATTAAAGTACAGATGTTCCTAGGATGCGATATTAAAGTACAGATGTTCCTAGGATGCGATATTAAAGTACAGATGTTCCTAGGATGCGATATTAAAGTACAGATGTTCCTAGGATGCGATATTAAAGTACAGATGTTTGAGGGATACAATATGATAAACACAAACCATATTCCCGAATTACAAACCATCATGACCTACTAAAACATAAAAGTTCAATTAAACAGCATGATCTCCATTTCCATCTTAGAGTACTCTTCAACCTAAATAGAGAACCCTGAGATCACATTTGTTTGTATCTTACTTCCTATTGACTCCCCCCGTTTTGGTAGGAGGAAAGTAGATAATCCTGGAAAAAATCATTAACCTATGACTGGAATCTGGCTGGATTTTCAAATCTATGAACTGATGTATGACACAGAGAAGTCATGGTACAATCTGTCAAGACACCTAAACTACCTATAGACTGTCAAGACACCTAAACTATAGGCTGTTAAGACACCTAAACCACCTTCAGACTGTCAAGACTCCTCAACCATCTGTAGACTGTCAAGACTCCTCAACCATCTGTAGACTGTCAAGACATTTTAACCACCTGTAGACTGTCAAGCCTAAACCACCTTTAGACTGTCAAGACACCTAAACGACCTTTAGACTGTCAAGACTCCTCAACCATCTGTAGACTGTCAAGACACCTTAACCACCTTTAGACTGTCAAGACACCTAAACCACATGTAGACTGTCGAGACTCCCCAACCATCTGTAGACTGTCAATACACCTTAACCACCTGTAGACTGTCAAGACACTTTAATCACCTGTAGACTATCAAGACACCTAAACCATATGTAGAATTTCAAGACACTTTAACCACCTATAGACTGTCAAGACACCTAAACCACCTTCAGACTGTCAAGACTCCTCAACCATCTGTAGACTGTCAAGACTCCTAAACCATCTGTAGACTGTCAAGACATTTTAACCACCTGTAGACTGTCAAGCCTAAACCACCTTTAGACTGTCAAGACACCTAAACCACCTTTAGACTGTCAAGACTCCTCAACCATCTGTAGACTGTCAAGACTCCTCAACCATCTGTAGACTGTCAAGACTCCTCAACCATCTGTAGACTGTCAAGACATTTTAACCACCTGTAGACTGTCAAGCCTAAACCACCTTTAGACTGTCAAGACACCTAAACCACCTGTAGACTGTCAAGACTCCTGAACCATATGTAGACTGTCAAGACTCCTCAACCATCTGTAGACTGTCAAGACATTTTAACCACCTGTAGACTGTCAAGCCTAAACCACCTTTAGACTGTCAAGACACCTAAACGACCTTTAGACTGTCAAGACTCCTCAACCATCTGTAGACTGTCAAGACACCTTAACCACCTTTAGACTGTCAAGACACCTAAACCACATGTAGACTGTCGAGACTCCCCAACCATCTGTAGACTGTCAATACACCTTAACCACCTGTAGACTGTCAAGACACTTTAATCACCTGTAGACTATCAAGACACCTAAACCATATGTAGAATTTCAAGACACTTTAACCACCTATAGACTGTCAAGACACCTAAACCACCTTCAGACTGTCAAGACTCCTCAACCATCTGTAGACTGTCAAGGCTCCTAAACCATCTGTAGACTGTCAAGACATTTTAACCACCTGTAGACTGTCAAGCCTAAACCACCTTTAGACTGTCAAGACACCTAAACCACCTTTAGACTGTCAAGACTCCTCAACCATCTGTAGACTGTCAAGACACCTTAACCACCTGTAGACTGTGTCAAGACACCTAAACCACATGTAGACTGTCCAGACTCCTTAACCACCTGTAGACTGTCAAGACACCTTAACCACCTGTAGACTGTCCAGACTCCTCAACCATCTGTAGACTGTCAATACACCTTAATCACCTGTAGACTATCAAGACACCTAAACCATATGTAGAATTTCAAGACACTTTAACCACCTATAGACTGTCAAGAAACCTTAATCACCTGTTGACTGTCAAGACACCTTCACCACTTGTAGACTGTCAAGACACTTCAACCACCTTAGAATGTCAAGACACCTTAATCACTTGTAGACTGTGTCAAGACACCTTAACCACCTGTAGACTGTCAAGACACCTTAACCACCTGTAGACTGTCAAGACACCTCAACCACCTGTAGACTGTCAAGACACCTTAACCACCTGTAGACTGTCAAGACACCTTAACCACCTGTAGACTGTCAAGACACCTTAACCACCTGTAGACTGTCAAGACACCTTAACCACCTGTAGACTGTCAAGACACCTTAACCACCTGTAGACTGTGTCAAGACACCTCAACCACCTGTAGACTGTCAAGACTGTAGACTGTCAAGACACCTTAATCACTTGTAGACTGTCAAGACACCTTAATCACCTGTAGACTGTCAAGACACCTTAATCACATGTAGACTGTCAAGACACCTAAATCACTTATAGACTGTTAAGACACTTTAAACACCTGTAGACTGTCAAGACACCTTAATCACCTGTAGACTATCAAGACACTTTAATCACTTGTAGACTGTCAAGACACCTTAATCACCTGTAGACTGTCAAGACACCTCAACCACCTGTAGACTGTCAAGACACCTTAACCACCTGTAGACTGTCAAGACACCTAAACCACCTGTAGACTGTCAAGACACCTTAACCACCTGTAGACTGTCAAGACACCTTAACCACCTGTAGACTGTGTCAAGACACCTCAACCACCTGTAGACTGTCAAGACCATTTAACTACTTCTAACCACATGGTCCTCATTCAAAGTTCTGGACCACTGTCGTAGGGTCTTTTCAGTGACCATCAAATTACCTTTTAACTATAATCTGTTATATTAATTGAAAATAGTCATTTTGATTACATTTGATTATCAGGAATAAATGTTAAGAAGACAATATGAACCTAACATAGTAGATATACCCTGGCTGTCAACAGGACATAGAACACAAACAAAACAAAAAGATACCCTGGCTGTCAACAGGACATAGAACACAAACAAAACAAAAAGATACACTGGCTGTCAACAGGACATAGAACACAAACAAAACAAAAAGATACCCTGGCTGTCAACAGGACATAGAACACAAACAAAACAAAAAGATACCCTGGCTGTCAACAGGACATAGAACACAAACAAAACAAAAAGATACCCTGGCTGTCAACAGGACATAGAACACAAACAAAACAAAAAGTACCCTGGCTGTCAACAGGACATAGAACACAAACAAAACAAAAAGATACCCTGGCTGTCAACAGGACATAGAACACAAACAAAACAAAAAGATACCTGGCTGTCAACAGGACATAGAACACAAACAAAACAAAAAGATACCTGGCTGTCAACAGGACATAGAACACAAACAAAACAAAAAGATACCCTGGCTGTCAACAGGACATAGAACACAAACAAAACAAAAAGATACCCTGGCTGTCAACAGCATAGAACATAGAACACAACAAAAACAAAAAAAAGATACCCTGGCTGTCAACAGGACATAGAACACAAACAAAACAAAAAGATACCCTGGCTGTCAACAGGACATAGAACACAAACAAAACAAATAGATACCCTGGCTGTCAACAGGACATAGAACACAAACAAAACAAAAAGATACCCTGGCTGTCAACAGGACATAGAACACAAACAAAACAAATAGATACCCTGGCTGTCAACAGGACATAGAACACAAACAAAACAAAAAGATACCCTGGCTGTCAACAGGACATAGAACACAAACAAAACAAAAAGATACCCTGGCTGTCAACAGGACATAGAACACAAACAAAACAAATAGATACCCTGGCTGTCAACAGGACATAGAACACAAACAAAACAAAAAGATACCCTGGCTGTCAACAGATCATAGAACACATACAAAACAAATAGATACCCTGGCTGTCAACAGGACATAGAACACAAACAAAACAAATAGATACCCTGGCTGTCAACAGGACATAGAACACAAACAAAACAAAAAGATACCCTGGCTGTCAACAGGACATAGAACACAAACAAAACAAATAGATACCCTGGCTGTCAACAGATCATAGAACACATACAAAACAAATAGATACCCTGGCTGTCAACAGGACATAGAACACAAACAAAACAAAAAGATACCCTGGCTGTCAACAGGACATAGAACACAAACAAAACAAAAAGATACCCTGGCTGTCAACAGGACATAGAACACAAACAAAACAAAAAGATACCCTGGCTGTCAACAGGACATAGAACACAAACAAAACAAAAAGATACCCTGGCTGTCAACAGATCATAGAACACAAACAAAACAAATAGATACCCTGGCTGTCAACAGGACATAGAACACAAACAAAACAAATAGATACCCTGGCTGTCAACAGATCATAGAACACATACAAAACAAATAGATACCCTGGCTGTCAACAGGACATAGAACACAAACAAAACAAAAAGATACCCTGGCTGTCAACAGGACATAGAACACAAACAAAACAAATAGATACCCTGGCTGTCAACAGGACATAGAACACAAACAAAACAAATAGATACCCTGGCTGTCAACAGGACATAGAACACAAACAAAACAAATAGATACCCTGGCTGTCAACAGGACATAGAACACAAACAAAACAAAAAGATACCCTGGCTGTCAACAGGACATAGAACACATAACAAAACAAAAAGATACCCTGGCTGTCAACAGGACATAGAACACAAACAAAACAAAAAGATACCCTGGCTGTCAACAGGACATAGAACACAAACAAAACAAAAAGATACCCTGGCTGTCAACAGGACATAGAACACAAACAAAACAAAAAGATACCCTGGCTGTCAACAGGACATAGAACACAAACAAAACAAATAGATACCCTGGCTGTCAACAGGACATAGAACACAAACAAAACAAATAGATACCCTGGCTGTCAACAGGACATAGAACACAAACAAAACAAATAGATACCCTGGCTGTCAACAGGACATAGAACACAAACAAAACAAATAGATACCCTGGCTGTCAACAGGATCATAGAACACAAACAAAACAAAAAGATGGCTGTCAACAGGACATAGAACACAAACAAAACAAAATAGATACCCTGGCTGTCAACAGGACATAGAACACACAAAACAATACCGCTGGCTGTCAACAAATAGAACACAAAACAAAAAAAAAGATACCCTGGCTGTCAACAGGACATAGAACACAAACAAAAACAAAAAGATACCCTGGCTGTCAACAGGACATAGAACACAAAAAACAAAAGATACCCTGGCTGTCAACAGGACATAGAACACATACAAAACAAATGGCTGTCAACAGGATCATAGAACACAAACAAAACAAAAAGATACCCTGGCTGTCAACAGGACATAGAACACAAAAAAAACAAAAAGATACACTTGCTGTCAACAGGACAAAACACAAACAAAACAAAAAGATACCCTGGCTGTCAACAGGACATAGAACACAAAACAAAAAAAACAAAAAGATACCCATGGCTGTCAACAGGACAATAGAACACAAACACAACAAATAGATACCCTGGCTGTCAACAGATCATAGAAACACATACAAAAACAAATAGATACCCTGGCTGTCAACAGGACATAGAACACAAACAAAGTTAGGTCAACAGGAACATAAAACACATACATGGAAAGGAAGTCAGTGCAAAATACATCACATGGAAACTAAACAGGAAGTTAGAGCAAAACACATCACATGGAAACTAAACAGGAAGTCAGTACAAAACACATCACATGGAAACTAAACAAACAGGAAGTTAGAGCAAAACACATCACATGGAAACTAAACAGGAAGTCAGTACAAAACACATCACATGGAAACTAAACAGGAAGTTAGAGCAAAACACATCACATGGAAACTAAACAGGAAGTTAGAGCAAAACACATCACATGGAAACTAAACAGGAAGTTAGAGCAAAACACATCACATGGAAACTAAACAGGAAGTTAGTACAAAACACATCACATGGAAACTAAACAGGAAGTCAGTAGCAAAACACATCACATGGAAAACTAAACAGAAAGGTAGAGCAAAACACATCACATGGAAACTAAACAGGAAGTCAGTACAAAACACATCACATGGAAACTAAACAGAAGGTAGAGCAAAACACATCACATGGAAACTAAACAGAAAGGTAGAGCAAAAACACATCACATGGAAACTAAACAGGAAGTCAGTGCAAAACACATCACATGGAAACTAAACAGGAAGTCAGTACAAAACACATCACATGGAAACTAAACAGGAAGTCAGTACAAAACACATCACATGGAAACTAAACAGGAAGTCAGTGCAAAACACATCACATGGAAACTAAACAGAAAGTAGTAGAGCAAAACACATCACATGGAAACTAAACAGGAAGTCAGTACAAAACACATCACATGGAAACTAAACAGGAAGGTAGAGCAAAACACATCACATGGAAACTAAACAGGAAGTCAGTGCAAAACACATCACATGGAAACTAAACAGGAAGTCAGTACAAAACACATCACATGGAAACTAAACAGGAAGTCAGTGCAAAACACATCACATGGAAACTAAACAGAAAGGTAGAGCAAAACACATCACATGGAAACTAAACAGGAAGTCAGTACAAAACACATCACATGGAAACTAAACAGGAAGTTAGAGCAAAACACATCACATGGAAACTAAACAGGAAGTCAGTACAAAACACATCACATGGAAACTAAACAGGAAGTCAGTACAAAACACATCACATGGAAACTAAACAGGAAGGTAGAGCAAAACACATCACATGGAAACTAAACAGGAAGTCAGTGCAAAACACATCACATGGAAACTAAACAGGAAGTCAGTGCAAAATACATCACATGGAAACTAAACAGGAAGTCAGTACAAAACACATCACATGGAAACTAAACAGGAAGTCAGTGCAAAACACATCACATGGAAACTAAACAGGAAGTCAGAGCAAAACACATCACATGGAAACTAAACAGGAAGTCAGTACAAAACACATCACATGGAAACTAAACAGGAAGTCAGTGCAAAACACATCACATGGAAACTAAACAGGAAGTTAGAGCAAAACACATCACATGGAAACTAAACAGGAAGTCAGTACAAAACACATCACATGGAAACTAAACAGGAAGTCAGTGCAAAACACATCACATGGAAACTAAACAGAAGTCAGTGCAAAACACATCACATGGAAACTAAACAGGAAGTCAGTACAAAACACATCACATGGAAACTAAACAGGAAGGTAGAGCAAAACACATCACATGGAAACTAAACAGGAAGTCAGTGCAAAACACATCACATGGAAACTAAACAGGAAGTCAGTGCAAAACACATCACATGGAAACTAAACAGGAAGGTAGAGCAAAACACATCACATGGAAACTAAACAGGAAGTCAGTACAAAACACATCACATGGAAACTAAACAGGAAGTCAGTGCAAAACACATCACATGGAAACTAAACAGGAAGTCAGTACAAAACACATCACATGGAAACTAAACAGGAAGTTAGAGCAAAACACATCACATGGAAACAAAACAGGAAGTTAGAGCAAAACACATCACATGGAAACAAAACAGAAGTCAGTGCAAAACACATCACATGGAAACTAAACAGGAAGTCAGTGCAAAATACATCACATGGAAACTAAACAGGAAGTTAGAGCAAAACACATCACATGGAAACTAAACAGGAAGTTAGAGCAAAACACATCACATGGAAACTAAACAGGAAGTCAGTGCAAAACACATCACATGGAAACTAAACAGGAAGTTAGAGCAAAACACATCACATGGAAACTAAACAGGAAGTCAGTGCAAAACACATCACATGGAAACTATAAACAGGAAGTGCAAAACACATCACATGGAAACTATAAACAGGAAGGTAGAGCAAAACACATCACATGGAAACTAAACAGGAAGTCAGTACAAAACACATCACATGGAAACTAAACAGGAAGTCAGTGCAAAACACATCACATGGAAACTAAACAGGAAGGTAGAGCAAAACACATCACATGGAAACTAAACAGGAAGTCAGTGCAAAACACATCACATGGAAACTAAACAGGAAGGTAGAGCAAAACACATCACATGGAAACTAAACAGGAAGTCAGAGCAAAACACATCACATGGAAACTAAACAGGAAGTTAGAGCAAAACACATCACATGGAAACTAAACAGGAAGTCAGTGCAAAACACATCACATGGAAACTAAACAGGAAGTCAGTGCAAAACACATCACATGGAAACTAAACAGGAAGTCAGTGCAAAACACATCACATGGAAACTAAACAGGAAGTCAGTGCAAAACACATCACATGGAAACTAAACAGGAAGTCAGTACAAAACACATCACATGGAAACTAAACAGGAAGGTAGAGCAAAACACATCACATGGAAACTAAACAGGAAGTCAGTGCAAAACACATCACATGGAAACTAAACAGGAAGTCAGTGCAAAACACATCACATGGAAACTAAACAGGAAGGTAGAGCAAAACACATCACATGGAAACTAAACAGGAAGTCAGTGTAAAACACATCACATGGAAACAAAACAGAAGTCAGTGCAAAACACATCACATGGAAACTAAACAGGAAGTCAGTACAAAACACATCACATGGAAACTAAACAGGAAGTTAGAGCAAAACACATCACATGGAAACAAAACAGGAAGTTAGAGCAAAACACATCACATGGAAACAAAACAGAAGTCAGTGCAAAACACATCACATGGAAACTAAACAGGAAGTCAGTGCAAAACACATCACATGGAAACTAAACAGGAAGTTAGAGCAAAACACATCACATGGAAACTAAACAGGAAGTTAGAGCAAAACACATCACATGGAAACTAAACAGGAAGTTAGAGCAAAACACATCACATGGAAACTAAACAGGAAGTTAGAGCAAAACACATCACATGGAAACTAAACAGGAAGTCAGTGCAAAACACATCACATGGAAACTAAACAGGAAGTTAGAGCAAAACACATCACATGGAAACTAAACAGGAAGTCAGTACAAAACACATCACATGGAAACTAAACAGGAAGTTAGAGCAAAACACATCACATGGAAACTAAACAGGAAGTCAGTGCAAAACACATCACATGTGAAATAAAAAAGAAGTCAGTGCAAAAAATGTCATATGGAAACTAAACAGGAAGTCAGTACAAAACACATCACATGGAAACAAAACAGAAGTCAGTGCAAAACACATCACATGGAAACAAAACAGAAGTCAGTGCAAAACACATCACATGGAAACTATAAACAGGAAGTGCAAAACACATCACATGGAAACTATAAACAGGAAGTGCAAAACACATCACGTGGAAACTATAAACAGGAAATGCAAAACACATCACATGGAAACTATTAACAGAAAAAGCAAAAAACATATCACATAAAACAAAACAAAACTCAGTGCAAAACACATCACTTGGAAACTATAAATAGGAAGTGCAAAATACATCACATGGAACATAAACAGGAAGTCAGTGCAAAACACATGAAAAACATACTGAAAGACTGCATAGAAAATTCTTTTTTGTACTTTTGTTATCATTGAAATTGCAGAAAAATGGGTCCAGTATGAATAAGAAACTCTTTTGTTAGGGAAAGCATTCCTGAAAAGGTCATCAATGGGTCTCAACAATCTGTTATTCTCAGCATTCAACATAATCTGAGGCAATAATTTTGCTTTGTCATGAAGTCAGAGTATGTAGTAATGACCAATCCCGTGAGTCCTATAAGTACACAGTCAACATTAAGCTGTAATTCACAGACTACATAACATAGCCATTTAACTTTACGCCCAAGCTATTTACTGTATATAACAGAAATATAATGGCTACCAGTCACACGTTATTAATTTTTTCAATGATTCATATGTACATAATGCATTCATCTCCTAAAGCATGTACAAAGGGACTAAATAAAGCTTAAAGTGTGGTACTTCCCCTTTCATTGTGTGCAGAAAATACTAAAACTAAGTGTGCTAAATATGCTTCATCAAATAGACAGCTGGCCATGGCCATCAGACCCTTACATGCTTATCAAATTCTAATATTAGATATCTACCCCAGTTTGAAATTAGAATGGTCCACATGTCTTAGGGACAAAATCATCATGTTAACATAAGTAGTTATTATTCTGCAGATTTGTGGCAGTTTTTATCATCCGATGTCATATTAGTTTATAAGGAAGTATATAAACCATTAAACATGTAGCTAATATAGCAGTCCTGACATTAATAGATTACATTAATACAGACACTAATGACATAATTAATATATGACATCTACAAATTAAAATACTGGTGATTAAGTTAGGTCAGTACAGCACACTTCATCCCCGAATATATTGTACGTTCAAAAATCACTTGACACTAGCTTAGGACTGTAGTCATTCAGAAGGCCATTAACTATTCTGACACATTGCTAAGTAAATTTCCAAAATGACCTTGAATTCAATCAAAGCGATATAAATCATTTAAAACCCTGACTCTTTTGACCTGGAATCTGGGCCAATGCCATGTGTTTTCATCTGATAAATCATGATAGCCATTATAATCAGTGTGCCACATATACATAACCCCAACAACCTTGAATGACCAATGTTATTTTCTGATTCAATTAATCTAATTCATAACTTCAAATGACCACTGGCATTTGTAATTGAATTTGTTACCAGAAAATGCTGAGAATGAAGGGCAGGCAAATGGTACAATAGAATTTACAGTTTCATTTACATAAGTAGACAGAGTCAGCAGAAACAGATGGTACCAATACAGAGTGTTCATGAGAACAAAAGGCAGCAGCTCTCATCTATTTCTCTAGTTCTGCAATGGCTAAAGACGGTCTCTGTCAATTAAATACCCTGTACAATACCTACAGGACCTCTGTCAATAAATACCCTGTGTAATACCTTCTGGACCTCTGTCAATAAATACCCTGTGCAATACCTATAGGACCTCTGTCAATAAATACCCTGTGTAATACCTTCTGGACCTCTTTCAATAAATACCCTGTGTAATACCTTCTGGACCTCTGTCAATAAATACCCTTTGCGATATCTTCTGGACCTCTGTCAATAAATACCCAGGACCTCTGTCAATTAATACCCTGGACCTCTGTCAATAAATACCCTTTGTGATACCTTCTTGATTTCTTTCAATAAATACCCTGTGCTATACCTTCTGGACCTCTGTCAATAAATTCCCTGGACCTCTGTCAATAAATTCCCTGGACCCCTTGTCAATAAAAACCCTGTGCGATGACTTCTGGACCTCTGTCAATAAATATCCTGTGCGATACCTTCTGGACCTCTATCAATAAATACCCTGAACCTCTGTCAATAAATACCCTGGACCTCTGTCAATAAATACCCTTTCAATACCTTCTGAACCTCTGTCAATAAATACCCTGTGCAATACCTTCTGAACCTCTGTCAATAAAAACCCATTGTGATACCTTCTGAACCTCTGTCAATCAAAACCCATTGCGATACCTTCTGAACCTCTTGTCGACCCTGTATGATAATTCTAAATCTGATGTATTAATCACAGGCCGGCCATTAGGCTAAGACATTATATGTCTCTATCATTCTGCTCAGTACCTCCATTATTCTCTGATCTGCCATGAAAACCATAAAGTGGACATAATTCCATGTCAACGTAAGTCATTGGAGATTACAATTTACTTGGGAGGGATTTTGTACTACATATAATCTGACAATAATATCAAACTCACAACGGACTCATATCCCACACGGAAACTGATCTAGGATAGTTGAAAATTGGAGCTACTGACACCATTGTGACATATGACCAATAACATATACATATAGACTATATAGATTCACTTATATTGTGAAATTATTATCAAGGGTGTTGTAAATTTCTATTGTATGGCTGTGATAAAATAGGAGAAGGATTGGAGTGACCTTATAATGTCCCTTTGTGTTGTAATGTACTTTTAGCTCCACCTTTCTACCATTGCATGTATATAATTTCTAATTGTTTGATTCTGATCATTTAGAATAATAGATGGTCCATGCAAACATTTCTATAATTCATTTATTTCATGATTAAGAATTAACAAAACAATCTCTGATTTTATAGCCCTTCTGGAAATATAATGAGCAGAGAAGATAAGTTGTTGATTAAAGTGTTCATACTTGAGATAGCTACCTAAGATTGTAAGGTCACAAATCAAAGATTCCTTTCCTGAATCTTCTAAGTCACATGACTGTCACATGACTGTAACATGATTAACACTGACCAGTTTAAACATAATAGCAATAGACCAGTAGATATACACCCAAGACTATCCATCACCAAAAGTAAACAATATTTTTGGCACTGTGGCTAATTTTCATACACTTTCACAAACTTGATCACACTTATTCATTTCAATGTGAGCCAGTTACCTGATCTATGAACACTCATGATCATGTGATCTGATCACTATACTTAGTATATCCATTTTCCAATAATGTTAACCCACAAACTGAAGCCTTTTTTTCATGGCTATTTACAGGTACTTTATAAAACGCTGATTTAATGATGTTAAACTCTACATGTCTATATATAGTAAATCTCATTTCCACTATTCTTTTCTATTCTTTTATTATTTTTGTCCTAACAGGTAGCTAGAAGAATGGTACCTGACTCACTATTGCCAATAATGTCCTTTAAAATGACTAATCTGTGCACCTTTTACTCACAAAAAATGTCCATAAAAATCACTAATCGTACATTCCTTACTGACAGAAAAGCTCCTTTTATCTTCAAGCCTACGTTACACCTTATTATCAATTACGTCTTCTTTGGCAAATGTCATAGAAACGAATGTAAGTGTAAGGAACCGAACACTCCAGTTAGTAATAAAACTTATCCCTAGCCTCTTAGTTTTACTTGATGGTAGTTCAGTAGGGTGGCCGTTCAGTTAATAATGTGAGCAGCATGTACACTGAAGGAGGAAATACAGGCGAGTTTGGGGTGAACATTGAGACTTGGCACTGCTGCCAATAGGCCAGGCCCTGGGATAAAAACAACACACAACATTAGCTAATCATAGAACTCAAAGCTGGTTATATTCATGATTCACCACCAGCTTACTCTGTCTGCCTATAACACAAACAACACAGGTAGGCTGTAGTTTACATAAACAACAGGTAGAATTGAGAAAATCACAAACAACACAGGTAGGCTGTAGTTTACATAAATTACAGGTAGTATTGAGAAAATCACAAACAACACAGGTAGGCTGTAGTATAAACTACCGGTAGGATTGAGAAAATCACATACAACACAGGTAGGCTGTAGTTTACATAAACAACAGGTAGAATTGAGAAAATCACAAACAACACAGGTAGGCTGTAGTTTACATAAATTACAGGTAGTATTGAGAAAATCACAAACAACACAGGTAGGCTGTAGTATAAACTACCGGTAGGATTGAGAAAATCACAAACAACACAGGTAGGCTGTAGTTTACATAAATTACAGGTAGGATTGAGAAATTCACAAACAACACAGGTAGGCTGTAGTATAAACTACAGGTATAAAGAGTAGGATTGAGAAAATAACCAACAATACAGGTGGGCTGTAGTTTACATAAACAACAGTTAGGATTGAGGAAATTATGAACATCAAAGGTAGAATATTGTTCATGTAAACAAAAGGTAGTATTGAGGAAATCATAAACATCACAGGTAGGATATTGTTCTTGTAAACAACATGTAGGATTGAGGAAATCATAAACACAGGTAGGATATAGTTCATGTAAACAACAGGTAGGATTGAGGAGATCACAAACAACACAAGTAGGTTGTAGTTTACATAAATTACAGGTAGGATTGAAAGCTACACTTGTAGTTTTAAGGCAAAGTTGTATGATAAAATATAAATCTAACCCAAACAACACAAATCTGGTTTTTAAATTCAGCTAATGAATCTTGGTTAAAGACTTAGGGTGAGTACTATTTAAGAAATATTCTTTTGTGTTAGGTATAACTTACCACAAAAATCTGTCGTTGACGCGGAGGAGCCAACATCTCGATTTTTACTTTCCATTTTACTGACTGATGGGAATTCAAAACAAATATCACAGGTTTCCACATAACTGAAACAAACAAAACAAAAAAAAACATGAATACAATGAATATAAAACTGTAGAATAGCATCCCTAGTCACTAAACCCTCATTATATATTTCAATAACCCTTGCAATAAACATTTATATTACATAGTCATTCAGTTTTAAGGGCTTAAACACTAACATCTTGATTACTAATTTGGAAAACATACTATAAACCTATATAGCACAAAAGTCTACAAAATAAATTCTAAAAGGCAAGACACAAAATGAAATGAACTTTAATTAGGTTAACCATATTTTAATAGTTAATTAATGAAAGTCGGATAAGAGTTACCTGAAACAAGAGGCCCAGATGGCCTGTATCGCTCACCTGGTTTGTAATGCCAAGTTATGTTCTGAATACAGGTTCTTTGCTTCTTTTCTAAAGGAATTCTAATATTTACCTCTAATTCCCCTATTGGGCCCCATCCCCCCTGCACCCCCCCCCCCAGGTGGGTGGGGTGGGGGTTCAGAGCCAAAATTCATACAAACTCTGTTCCCCTTCCCCCAAGGATGTTTCTGGCCAAATTTGGTTAGAATCCATGCAGAACTCAATGACTAGCAGCGTTTTAAAGGAAATGTTGACGGACGGACAGACGGACGCCAAGCTATGACACATAAGCTTTCCAGCCCAGCTTCGGGACAGGTGAGCTAAAAAAACATCAACCTTCTAGAATATGTTTTCTGATTTTAGCGTCCTAATAACAGCCAGGGTCATGTAAGGACGAGCCAGGTTTGTTAGTGGAGGAAAGCCATAGTACCCGGAGAAAAACCATCGAACAGCGGTCAGTACCTGACGACTGCCCCACATGGGATTCGAAACCCATCCCAGAGATGGAGCTCGAGGGGTTGTGGTAATATGTCAGGACATCTTAACCACTCGGCCACTGTGATCCCGAATGTATATACCTACATATATATATATAAACTATTTCATATATATTGCATGGAGTCTACCTAACATTGAGATAAAGGGCCATGATGCCAGAATGTCATATATCATTGCCACTTTGCCATCACATTCCTGACTGGCCTCCAGAAAATATGACATAGATGTAGATGCTAGCTAAAAGCAAAATTACCTCCACATTGACACACAATGCTCTGAGTATCTATTACGATAATACATAATGTAACACTGTTATTGCGGTGTGACATCAGAAATTCCGTAACCTGGATTTATAGGGGTTTTTATATTGCGACAATCCGTTATTCATATCAATAAGTGTGGGGTTGTGTGACAAGGCAGGTTTTAATTTGGTCCATTGTGATCCGTTCCAGTATAAATGTGTTTTCTTCTTTCAATTTGTACCATCAAATCTTGAATTGTTTACCCAGTTTTTCCAACATGTGGCCATGTCCCTGAAAGTCAAGACCCTCCCCTCTACCACCTCCCTCCCCCGATCCTTCTCAAGTTATGTATATTTGTGCTGCAAGTGCAGCACCTGTTAGTTGAGACTGACAACAACAGGTGTACGGTATCTAAACAAACAAAAGTTAGTTTTCATATCTCTATGTCTCAATTGCAACGAGCTTATCATTGAAATCATCAGTGAGATCTTTCTCAGGTAATCAAGAAGGGACTCATTTTTTTTTAATTTTAAGATAGTTGTAACCGGACTTGACCGAGTTAAAATGATTCAACAAAGCTGACCATTGGTGACCAATGTAAGTTGTTCTATTGGAAGGGCAGCTATAGTATTCGGAGGTCTGGATTAACATTCAAATCCGATGCAATCCCTTTGATTCATTTTTTCAACTTTCCTCTTACACCAAAATATCCTTACTTTTTCCAAGTCTTCATCCCTAAATACACATGTATCTACTTTTCAAATTCATGCTAAGCATACTCTGATGGCTTAAATCAGGGGTTTGCAATCTTGCAAATATTTTGTAGCAAGAGAGGAGGAAATGAAACTGCCAGACCAGAGTTTGAATCCAAGAATTTCTTCACCAGCAGGAGCGATGCATTGCTGCTCTATCGAAGATTCAGAGAATTGGTCACTAATCAAGATAAAACCAATGACAGTCCCGTCCCGCTGGCATTAGCAATCCATAAAATTTGCATATCGTAATTTTGTCACAGGCAAGAAATAGTATTTCTGTAAATCATAACAAACAAGAGGCCAATGGGCCTTAACAGTCATCTGAAAATCATTTCAACAAATTATAACAAGAGGGAGGAAAAACAAATATTTGGTGAAATAGAAACCGAAACAACGGTGTTGGGCAGAGTCACAAAATAAAATCTTTTCTCATTCCCAAAAGGTTTTTTGATAAAAATTGGCCAAAATTTTATGATGGGTTTATGACTACTAGCTTTTTCAAAACAAATTCCTCATTTTGTTCTATTGGGGCCTCGCAACTCCTACCTCAGAGCCATCATTTACACAAAATTTCTTCACATTCCCCCAAAGATGTTTCTGACCAAATTTGGTCAAAATCCAATGAGAACTTTATGACTAGAAGAGTTTTGAAGGAATTTTCCTCTATTTCCCCTATTGAGCCCCGCCCCTCCTGCCCCAGGGGGATCAGAGCCATCATTTATACAAAATCTCTTCACATTCCCCCAAAGATGTTTCTGACTACATTTGGTCAAAATCCAATGAGAACTTTATTACTAGAAGCGTTTTAAAGAATTACCAAAATGTCCCCTATTGGGTGCTGCCCAACCTGCCCCAGAGGGATCAGAGTCACAATTTATACAAACTCTGTTCCCCTTCCCCTACGGATGTTTCTGGCCAAATCTGGTCAAAATCCAATAAGAACCTTAGGACTAGTAGCTTTTTTAATGAATTTTCCTCCATTTCCCTTATTGGGTCCCGCCCCTCAGGCCCCAGGGGGGTCAGAGTCACCATTTATACAAAACCTGTTCCCCTTCCCCTACAAATGTTTCTGGCCAAATCTGGTCAAAATCAAATAAGAACCTTATGAATTGTATCTTTTTGAAGGAATTTTCCTCTATTTCCCCTATTTGACCCGCCCCTCAGGCCCCAAAGGGGGTCAGAGTCACCACTCTTTGTCTAGTAGCGATTTAAAGGAAAAGTTTACGCACAGCGCACGACGCACAGCGCACGACGACGGACGGTGCACAATGACATTAGTTCATCTTGACCCTTCGGATCAGATGACCTAAAAAGTCTTAATTATACAAGTCAAGTTACAGCATAACATACCTTCATCATTTCGTGACTTGATTAGGAGGTTGACCTCTGCCACATCATTTCGATACACTGGTCCTGCATTAAGAAGATTAATAACATGGACCTCTTGGTTTGACTCTGTTGTGGAGTTGGTGGAACAGCCTATCCCCGACGTCACCTGTTCATAGAATGCCGAAACGTGGGGCGTGGCATATGGATAGGTTATCGCGCACGCTGCATTTGCTTCACCTGTAATTTACAAATTAACAAGTATGATTATAGATTTCATAACATCATTTTTAATGAATTACTACTTCCTATATTTCTAAATCATATGAGTCACTCATACAAAATGTGTATACATTGATCTGTGTTTATTCACAAATCTATAATATGTACCCAAATGGTTTTATTAAGATACAAATTGTATGTTAAAAATGTAATTATTCCGTTGCACTTCCATACTGTACAACACTATGACAATATGTATCACAGAGCATCCAGAGGAGTCTAATTTGAATTATGAATGTATTGAATTTCTACAAGCCTAAACAGAGTTATAGTCCTTTGTTCAATCTAGAGTTATAGCCCTTTGTTCAATATAGAGTTATAACCCTTTGTTTAATATAGAGTTTTAGCACTTTGTTCAATATAGAGTTATAACCCTTTGTTCAATCTAGAGTTATAGTTAGATGAAAATTTCTTCGGATCAGATGACCTAAAAAGTCTTAATTATACAAGTCAAGTTACAGCATAAGCATAACATACCTTCATCATTTCGTGACTTGATTAGGAGGTTGACCTCTGCCACATCATTTCGATACACTGGTCCTGCATTAAGAAGATTAATAACATGGACCTCTTGGTTTGACTCTGTTGTGGAGTTGGTGGAACAGCCTATCCCCGACGTCACCTGTTCATAGAATGCCGAAACGTGGGGCGTGGCATATGGATAGGTTATCGCGCACGCTGCATTTGCTTCACCTGTAATTTACAAATTAACAAGTATGATTATAGATTTCATAACATCATTTTTAATGAATTACTACTTCCTATATTTCTAAATCATATGAGTCACTCATACAAAATGTGTATACATTGATCTGTGTTTATTCACAAATCTATAATATGTACCCAAATGGTTTTATTAAGATACAAATTGTATGTTAAAAATGTAATTATTCCGTTGCACTTCCATACTATACAACACTATGACAATATGTATCACAGAGCATCCAGAGGAGTCTAATTTGAATTATGAATGTATTGAATTTCTACAAGCCTAAACAGAGTTATAGTCCTTTGTTCAATCTAGAGTTATAGCCCTTTGTTCAATATAGAGTTATAACCCTTTGTTTAATATAGAGTTTTAGCACTTTGTTCAATATAGAGTTATAGCCCTTTGTTCAATATAGAGTTATAGTCCTTTGTTCAATCTAGAATTATAACTCTTTGTTCAGTATTGAGTAATAGCCCTTGTTCAATATAGAGTTATAGCCCTTTTTCAATATAGAGTTATAGCCCTTTATTCAATCTAGAGTTATATCCCTTTGTTTAATATAGATTTATAGCCCTTTGTTAAATATAGAGTTATTGCCCTTTGTTTAATCTAGAGTTACTACAGCCCTTATTTAATCTAGGTCTGCATCAAGCAGCAATACAAGGCAAGTAACCCCCTTGTGAGCATCACAGACAACTGTTAATATTCTTCATAAATCAATAATCATAAAATCATAAATCACTTTAAAGTATTCCTGTAACTACATGCTACACATGAAGTTGTATGAACCTAACCACTTGCGATCTGTTTGTTCTGAAACTGCACCAGGCATACTTGTTCTGTTTACACAACACCTTTAGCAGTCGACTGTTTTGAGGGGCTTAACAGGTCTTATGGGGATTAACGGGTTTGTTTTTCAGACTCACCCAGGCAAAGATTAGCTTGTGTGATGTAGATTTAGGAAGTGTGCACACTGATAGTACACAAACACAGGCACTCTGTTTAGCTTCTTTTAGTCATTCTTTACAATCTAAAATCTCTTTAAAATACTTAATCATCGAAGCAAGAGAATCAGCAGAGACTTTTTACTCAAAGCTAACCTTTTATTTACAGTATAGTGAAAACAACATGTTTTCAATTCCTTTCACAATCCGATGTTCCATGAAACTCTATCAATTTATAAAACTTTATACCCTACAATGCATATGGTTAGTCCAATAAAGTTTTGAAACGTTAACTTGAGTCATCATACAGTCATGATATTGAATTATTATCTGACCTTCACAGCTAATGTTTTTTCATTATTATTATATTTTAATTAACATCCTATTAACAGCCAAACATGCCATGTTTATGATAATGGAGGAAAGACTGAGTATTCACAGAAAATTGACTGGCCAGCGGTCAATATCTAGCAACTGTCCCACATGAGATTCTAACTCGCAGCTCATGAGTCGGAGTGCTTGTTGTGTTACGTATACATCTAAGACGGAACATTCTAACCACTTAGCCACTGTGGCTACTTTCATCACTTATTCTGTGTATAATGTTCCTTTACAAAGGTTTATTCGCCATAAGCTTTGTAAGCTAAGAGAATCAGTGAACATTTGAACATATGATTTTGTGAGACTTTAAGAGTTATAACATACATGTTGTAACTGCAAGTTAAGTGCTTGGTAAACATTCCAATTTTTAGGTTTATACCCAGTATATATATATATTTAATATTCTGAATTCAGTCACAATATCCAATGAAATTTATATTTATTTTGAATGACATAACTCAGGGCATTGTTCAATGTATATGTTGATCTATATATCAATAACAAGAGGCCCAAAAGGCCTGTATCGCTCACCTGGTTTGTAATGCCAAGTACTGTTGTGAATACAGGTTCATTGTTTCTTTTCTGAAGGAATATTAATATTTACCTCTAATTCCCCTATTGGGCCCCGTTACTCCTGCCCCGGGTGGGGTTAGAGCCAAAATTTATACAAGTTCTGTTCCCCTTCTCCCAAGGATGTTTGTGGCCAAATTTGGTTTACAATTAATACATGCAGAACTCTAGGACAAGAAGCGATTTATAGGATTTACTTTTATTTCCCATATTGGGCCCTGCCCTTCTTGCCCCCAGGGGGTTAGAGCCAAAATTTATACAAGTTCTGTTCCCCTTCCCCCAAGGATGTTTGTGGCCAAATTTGGTTACAATCCATGCAGAACTCTAGGACAAGTAGCAATTTATAGGATTTACCTCTATTTCCTCTATTGGGCCCTGCCCCTCTTGCCCCTGGGGGGTCAAAGCCAAAAGGAAAAGGTACGTTAAGACTCGAATATGGCCTCAAAATTAATTCTCCAGTAAAGAACAACATATTTTGCCATAAAACAGCTGAATACATTTGCAAACACATTACATCTCGAAAATATCCCGCATGTGCTAATTATGTTCACTATGACGTCATCAACATGCAGTTTCCCGCCTTTTTCACAAAAATCCTTGAAAAATCACTTTTTTGAGTGGTTTTCTCTGAAAATGAATGTGGCCGCCTTCGTGGAGCAGAAAGAGATTTTCACACATTGTGTATCGTGTATTTACGCATACCCATGCAAAATATAAAGTTGCTCCAAGGTGGCGGCCAAATCCATTTCAAGCCTTTTCTAACCTAAAGATGATGAATTTCTAGCAAAATTTGGCGAGAAGAGGAAAATCATCAATATGATGACGTCATAGGTGGGACACATCGTGTACATGGTTATAAAAAGATATGTTTTGATGAATGGCAAGTATGAGAGTATTTATTGATATGAAATTGATGGGGATCAGAGTTAATTTTTTTCGGCCTGAAAAATTAAGGCCAAATACTGGTCCTATCATATCTACTCCTTTCAACAAGTCCTGTTTCGCTTCCCCGAAGAATGTTTGTGGCCAAATTTGGTTACAATCCATGCAGAACTCTAGGACAAGTAGCGATTTATAGGATTTACCTCTATTTCCTCTATTGGGCCCCGCCCCTCCTGCCCCCGGCGAGTCAGAGCCAAAATTCATACAAGTACTATTCCCCTTCTCACAAGGACGTTTGTGGCCAAATTTGGTACAATACATGCAGAACCCTAGGACAAGTAGCAATTTTTAGGATTTACATCTATTTCCCCTATTGGGCCCCGCTCCTCCTGCCCCCGGGGAGTCAGAGCCAAAATTTATACAAGTTCTGTTCCCCTTCCCCAAAGATGTTTGTGTCCAAATTTGGTTACAATCCATGCAGAACTCTCTGACTAGTAAAGATTTAAAGGAAATGTTGACGGACGGACGGACGGACGGACGGACGACAGACGGACGGATGAAGGACGCCACGCCATGACATAAGCTCACTGGCCCTTCGGGCAAGGTGAGCTAAAAATGTTGCTGAAATTAAACTTTATTATTTAAAAAAAAAAAAAAAAAAATTAAACTTTGTTTATCTATAAAAATTGTATGTATTAATATGTGATCCTATCCATATTCGTACATTTTATGCATTAAATATTAACTATATAGATTCATTTGCAAATAAGAATACCACATTCACTGTAAAAAACACCTATCTGGCTATGTGTGCCCATGCACTTTATGTGGGAGCATTTAGTACATAGTTATAGGACTCACTTTTTTAACCATTCCCCATGTTAAATACAGCAAATACAGCACTATAGCAAACAAATATTAAATATATATATGACTTAATACACTATCTCTTATAAGCTTTATACATATGTGTATGCATTTATATGTAAATGCAATAATATATTGCTTTAGATATCAATAACAGTAAACCTATTACATCAATAAACATACATATTACTTCCTGTTCGTAAATCTTTGTATTTTTGCACATAAATCGTGTACATGTGTTATAAATCAACTCTCTCTTTCATTAAAGTCGATTTGCATTCTTGTATAAATATAGCCCAATAAAAAAACGTAGATGCAGATAATCTAACATAAAATCTCACACCAGGCACCAGAGCCTCAACTTCAGTTGGCAACAGGTTTACGGCAGCTTCGGTGGTGAACTCGTGCATTACTATACAGACTATAATGCAAAACCTACTTATAGTGAATTCAAAGTATCTTGTCCTACATAATCGTCACTTCAGGTATAGCTTTAATTCAGATTTAAGAGCTTCTCTTGCTTTGAAATACTCTGGCATGTTGAAGTAATTTAAACATAATTGTTCAAATTACTACAATCCTCACATACATACTAGCTACATCCCTGAAAACTATATAGAATAAGAAAATTAATGCCATTTTGGATAAGTAATCTATATTATACTGTATTATATTACATACTAGGCTAAACAATAACTTTAATGGCAATTGAATGGAGACCATCACCCTTCTAACAAAAGATAATGAGGGTTCTGACAAGATTTCGGGAGCCCAAAATCCTGACACCTAATGCAATTAACATACAATCTTTAGCTGACAATAGGTTAATTTGTGTAAAAGGAGCATTGTTCAAATAGAAGATCCAACATCAGTGGCTATCTGTGATATGATATTTATCAAACGAGTTCAATAATTTGATATGCCACAAGCCTTTAGGCTAGTGGCATGTCAAAATATTTAAAGAGTTTGATAAATTTTATATCACATAGTCACGAGTGTAAGATTCTATTTATCACATAACTTTTATTAATAGAAATAAAAGCAAGACTTTAGATTTCGTCTCTATATAAAACAATAGAAATCCGGCTCGGATATGACGTTTCCGTCTACTGAAACAATAATGCGACGTCATATATATATATTATAACATCAAAACTACATGTGACATCATAATAGTGTTATTACAATTGTGTCTTACAATATTTACGACATGGCTGTTTGACATGGCTGGACAGGCTAGATATGTGATAAATATCATTTTATTTTAACTGATAAATGAAACAAATTAAGGTATGTATTTCTCTTCACTTTACGTTCATGAAAAATCATTGTCACTGCCATTAGCATATATAATGCATTGGCTTTGCACTAAAATCATAAAAATTCAACAAACAGGCAAAAAGCTCTATATATGGTCCCATAGGTTTAGGGTCACCTGCCCGATCACGTGGGTTTTCTCCCACACTAAGACCCCTCGCACGCTTACATCTGGGCCATCGAGAGTGATTTACATAAGTTGTATAACTTGTTTCTCAATCCATGTAAACTAAATAAAGTTTATATTATAAAATAAATAAGTTAGGTAGGTGTGGATGGCTGCATATATCCAAACTGCCATTCAATAATTCCTTAATTCTAAGTCAACTGGCCGAATGCAATGGTAACCAAAGTAAAAAAAAAAAAATGATATCTGATTTTTTTAATACTATAACTATTGCAGCTTAATAAGATTTTAATGGGGGTTATCTAAATTTTGACAAATCAGAAGTCTATTTATTTAATGCATATGGTATGTTTCCATGGTAACCATCATTAAGTCATGCATGTGATAGGTATTCATATGTTACATCAAATTGATAAAGTTTGACAACAATTGATCCGAGGACAGATGAGTTATTGGTTATTATAAAACCTGTGTATATGATGACCTGTAGACTTAATTAGCTTGGTTGCCATAGCAAACAATTGTTTTAGAAAATAAAGCCTTCGTGCACATCTAACATATTCCTTAACATTAACATTGCAGCGAAGTTTCATTGAAATTGGTCCAGTTGTATAGGAGTGGTTCAGACAGGATTTGTGGACAACAGCTAGCTAGCGACAGACAAGCCTAAAAGGATGATTCCAATACCCATATATACCCCTCCTTTAATTAATTACTCCATTGTGGTTGGGTGGGGATGGTGAGGTTTGCTATTTATGATATATACTTTGTTTATTGTTATTCATTAGAGATAAAAAGGCAACTTCATATGCCTTTACTACTAACTATACTTCCTATATCACCAAAGTTATCCATGGGTGACGAAGCGACCGCTAGGACAAATTCCAACAACCTTTAAAAGTGACTTATAACCACTCCTAACAGGGCGACAACATTCTGAGGGCATTGATTCTCAACCCTTCCATTCACTGGCCAAAACTGTTAATCTAGGTGTATATACATAATGTGGTTTTCTCACCCAGGTAAACATACACTGATTTGATTAATATACACTAGCTTTCGATTAGCTGGTTAACAGGTGAGTAGTGTACAGTGCTCCTAATTTTTCTGGTGTTGAGATGGCTATAGCGGTGATCACAGGGATTTGGCCATGTAGGACTCCTTTGGGAGTCACTGAACCATTATCAGTGAACGCATGATACACGTGATAGGGCAGATAAGGAAAATGCTTTTTACTTGATTACCGCAAATATCCCAACATTTTGATACATCAAAATCAATTCAAAGTAAACTTTACCGTGAATACCCTTTTAATTTGATATCTTCAAATTAGTTTGGTTTTAATTCTACCTTAAAAAGGAGTAACGGTACATATGAATACTTTTATAATTTGGCACTTGACCAAAGTACCATTATCAATGGATATCTAGCTGTAGACTATTGCAAGTTTGAGATCTATGAGGGTCTAGAGATCACATCATATTGCTCACATATATTCACCAAATGCTTTAGTTGTTGTTTTTTCATCAAGGAACTTTGGCTTTCTCTTTGAACCTAGTAGTAATGTGTCCTTAAATGACCCTAGCTTCCATGGTACACACCGACTTGTGGATATTAAACTAGCAGAATTTCTGACGTTAATTCCCTTTGCCATATGTAACAGAACAGAATAGGTATTCTGAATGTTGAAAATTACTGAAAACTGATCAATGAAGCTCGATTTTGAAATATCAACTTCCCATTAATTCAGCTAGCTTGAAAATCCTGCTCTCAATAAAAGTACATAAAATAATGAGGTATCTGAAATATTGAAAGGGATTCAAGCTTAAGAATAGTTCTATCCATACAAAAGAGCTCTTCATGAACTTCAGGGTTGAATATAATAATAATGAGTTAATGAATTTAATGCAATGAGACTGTCACAATGCACTACGTGTACTCTCTACATCTACAGCAGTTATATTGTTACCAGACATGTGTAACTGACGCTCTGTAACATATTAATGTATTGTTGTCTTCAGATGACAATAGAGGTGTTGAAAATAGAATAAGAACCACAAAATGAGACATTTTTAGAGTAAATTCACAGTGAAATGTCAACTTTAGGTCACCCAAAGTCACTTAGTTCAGACCCAGGTCATACTAATGTAGCATAGCGATTCACATCATACATCATATTATAGTGTAATTGTAGAAAGTGAACTATATAAATAAAAAAGACAGGATTACCCATATAGCTCTGGTATGAGTGACGCTTGGAGTAACCTATAACAAAGAATGACAGAAAAAGTCCATGTCCTATATATATACCAGGTAAATGGGAATGGAAAAGTCATTTAGGTGGATGATCATGAGGATATATGAAGGTTTTACCTGTAGGGAATGGATGGAGTGGGAAATTATAATGTGGGAATCCTATTGGAGGAGAAAGATGTGAAATTCCTAGAATTGGTAGATTCTAAGCATATGAAGTCCTAAGTAGGAAAGGAAAGTCCGGTAGGTGGATATAGGGAGCCCAGATGGAATATCTTCTAGATATAGATGTAGAGAGTTATATAAAGGTGAATATCTATCAGGAGGGGAAACAAAATCTGATAGGGAAACTACATATCAGATGATCATGAATCAGGGTGGGAATAGCTTTAGGATATGTGCGATGGGTGGGAATTACAGTGCTTCAAAATCTGATAGGGAAACTACATATCAGATGATCATGAATCAGGGTGGGAATAGCTTTAGGATATGTGCGATGGGTGGGAATTACAGTGCTTCAAAATCTGATAGGGAAACTACATATCAGATGATCATGAATCAGGGTGGGAATAACTTTAGGATATGTGCGATGGGTGGGAATTACAGTGCTACAAAATCTGACTGGTAGTGAATATATTAAAAAGTGTAGATAGAATGACACTGAATGCATGCAGATAGGGACACCCTGGATGAACAAGTCCCAAGTCCAAGTGATAGATATAGTCCGATGTACAAAAATACCTACTACGGTAGGATGATTGTGTTTCATTTCCTGGGAACAAGTGGAGAGATGGATTTTCTATGGGATTAACCCAATAGATATTAACTAGCTGGGGATAAAGGGGCCTTGGCATTTCTAGTTTGGTTTAAGATCACCTGCAACACTATAAGTCTCATCCAAAACTGACAAAGCCGATGGTGTGATGTGAGGCTATGGAGATTGACATGGAGTACAGTATATAGCAGGGTTTGTGGAGACCTCACCAGATCAGTGGGAGGCAAACCAAGCCTATATCCATAGTGATAAGATCTCTCCCATCTCTGGCTCACACACCTCATAGTCCTAACATACCTATAGGCAAAACACATAGGCCCACAAGTACTCCTGGCTTTATACACTGTTTACATATACTGAAACAGTCTGATAGTGGCATCACAACATCTACAACATGTGTGTGATAATTGATTTTGGTTCACTGAATTTGTTTTGGGTCAAACATTTCACCTTAGACTTGTCTCCCTGTATGACCTCTAGAGGTCAGACAAAAAGGAGGTCAAGTGAAATATTTTGTTAAATGGGGTACATTATTCAAGCTGATTACCATTTCAGCATCAGTAACTAAACAAGATAACACCTATACAGGGATATCTGGGGCCAAAACAGGGAGTTAGATACCACAACTGTGATTAGACTGTGATCGTGGGATCACGGTTGTTAATTCTTTGAGATATATCACATGTACAGATATAAAGTCCTCCTAAGAACCATTACTAAGTTCTCTACAGATTTCATTTCAGGTTTTTATAGATATGGAATTCAAGAAATATATTATAGCTTCAAAATTTTATAGATATTTCTCTATGAGATTTCAGAATAAATGCCCTGTAATCCAATCTAATTAAAATTAGATCTTTTATGTCACTCTCCATAGAGGACAAGCGGACGATCTACGGAGAGCAGCGACATAGAAGATCTAATGTTGATTAGATTGCTCTTTAATCATTCAATTCCTGTACAGTACAAATTTTCTCAGGAGATTACCAGTAACCTTTGGAGTTTTAGGATAGATATCGCACCTATATGATTTCAAGCAGAGATATTACACTTTTATGGTTATCAGTAGAGATATCACACCTATATAGTTTTCAGAAGAGATATCAAAGTATTCACACCAATATGGTTTTTAGTAGATATCACATATATATGGTTTTCAGCAGAGATATCACACCTCTATGGTTTTCAGCAGAGATATCAATTATATATGGTTTTCAACAGAGATATCACACCTATATGGATTCAAGCAGAGATATCACACCTATATGGTTTTCAGCAAAGATATCAATTCCATATGGTTTTCAACAGAGATATCACATCAATATGGTTTCCAGCAGTGATATTACATGTACACCTATATGGTTTTCAACAGAGATACATATATGGTTTCAAGCAGTGATATCACACCTGCATAGTTTTCACAGAGATATCACATCTATATGGTTTTCAGCAGTGATATTACATGTACACCTATATATATAGCTATATGGTTTTCAACAGAGATACCTATATGGTTTCAAGCAGTGATATCACACCTGCATAGTTTTCACAGAGATATCACATCTATATGGTTTTCAGCAGTGATATTACATGTACACCTATATAGCTATATGGTTTTCAACAGAGATACCTATATGGTTTCAAGCAGTGATATCACACCTGCATAGTTTTCACAGAGATATCACATCTATATGGTTTTCAGCAGAGATATCACATCTATCCAGTATATGCATGGTTTTCAGCAGATATAGCATATACGGTTCCTATATCATACCTATATGTGATGGGATTTGTGACATCTATCCATGATTCCAGACTGCATCCTCCAAAGATGTGCAATTCATACAATTACTGTCTAAAAGGATTTTCAATCTCAATTTAATTCTAAATGCAATACAACATATTGGAATTACATAGGTTATAGCCTAATAGGGATCAATTTGATGTTTCAGAAGGGTGAGGAGTCAATGTAGGTAATAGGGATCAATTTGATGTTTCAGAAGGGTGAGGAGTCATAGGTAATAGGGATCAATTTGATGTTTCAGAAGGGTGAGGAGTCAATGTAGGTAATAGGGATCAATTTGATGTTTCAGAAGGGTGAGGAGTCAATAGGAACAGGGATCAATTTGATGTTTCAGAAGGGTGAGGAGTCAATCAGGAATAGGGATCAATTGATGTTTCAGAAGGGTGAGGAGTCAATGTAGGTAATAGGGATCAATTTGATGTTTCAGAAGGGTGAGGAGTCAATGTAGGTAATAGGGATCAATTTGATGTTTCAGAAGGGTGAGGAGTCAATGTAGGTAATAGGGATCAATTTGATGTTTCAGAAGGGTGAGGAGTCAATGTAGGTAATAGGGATCAATTTGATGTTTCAGAAGGGTGAGGAGTCAATGTAGGTAATAGGGATCAATTTGATGTTTCAGAAGGGTGAGGAGTCAATGTAGGTAATAGGGATCAATTTGATGTTTCAGAAGGGTGAGGAGTCAATATAGGTAATAGGGATCAATTTGATGTTTCAGAAGGGTGAGGAGTCAATGTAGGTAATAGGGATCAATTTGATGTTTCAGAAGGGTGAGGAGTCAATGTAGGTAATAGGGATCAATTTGATGTTTCAGAAGGGTGAGGAGTCAATGTAGGTAATAGGGATCAATTTGATGTTTCAGAAGGGTGGAGTCAATGTAGGTCAATAGGGATCAATTTGATGTTTCAGAGGGTGAGGAGTCAATGTAGGTAATAGGGATCAATTTGATGTTTCAGAAGGGTGAGGAGTCAATGTAGGTAATAGGGATCAATTTGATGTTTCAGAAGGGTGAGGAGTCAATGTAGGTAATAGGGATCAATTTGATGTTTCAGAAGGTGAGGAGTAATTAGGTAATAGGGATCAATTTGATGTTTCAGAAGGGAGGAGTCAATGTAGGAAGGATCAATTTGATGTTTCAGAAGGGTGAGGAGTCAATGTAGGTAATAGGGATCAATTTGATGTTTCAGAAGGGTGAGGAGTCAATGTAGGTAATAGGGATCAATTTGATGTTTCAGAAGGGTGAGGAGTCAATGTAGGTAATAGGGATCAATTTGATGTTTCAGAAGGGTGAGGAGTCAATGTAGGTAATAGGGATCAATTTGATGTTTCAGAAGGGTGAGGAGTCAATGTAGGTAATAGGGATCAATTTGATGTTTCAGAAGGGTGAGGAGTCAATATATTAACTACAAGAATTTCTAATGAGATTCCAAGGGGTACAAGACAGAGATTAAGGGATTCTCAGAAGCATCACATGTTGCATTCTGAAGAGATTGTCATGAGGGTCAGAAAGGATAAGTCTGGATATGTGTTTTAAATATGGTTTCTACAGTTCTTAGAGAAATCTGCATCATCAAGATCAGACCAATATTTTAGCTTGTCAAGATTGCAAGAAATGAACATAGAGATGACCATAGAATATGTCTTAAGTAGCAACTTCAAGGGATTAAAATGAATACTAAATTTCTGGATAAATTAAGGTCATGGCAATGTGTAATGACTGTATAAACCAAAGTCAGCCACAAAAGGGTGTCAAGAGAATGGTTTATTTGTGAACATAAGCATTCTCATAACACGCCATGCATGACAAAGTTGGCCACCCAACCTGAAATTCTGTAATAATATGTTCATGTTGTCACGCCGTAAATTCAGACTGTGTCATGTCCTCCCACGTAATGTTTAACTACTTCTAGGTTAAAGGAGTTTTAAAATACGCTGTAAAATCTGTTAGCTCAACTCCAGGGCTTCCATAAAATTTCTCCTTAGTCTGCAAAATTACAATCATTACTGAATATAGTGTTATGTTCTTCAGCTTGTTACATTACTTGTTTACATCATATCGAAATTTACAATTGTTATAAGAAATTAATTTTATTATTTATTACTTATCACAGAGATCTAGAAGAGACCTTCCTTTTATTGTATTTGTAGTATAAAGCCATGCCTATATTGATGATGATGATAAAAGGAATTTTATATATATATAGTCAAACTTTGCCTTAATTAATTAGCAACCATGCCACCTCTTTATAAATCTAGACCGGTCTTCTAAATAAGACTACTATCCCAGGGGTCCCAAATCGGGATGATACATTTTAACAGTCAATGTAAAATCTCAAAATCTACTCAAGTTGTTAGATGTAACTGAAAAATATAGAGCCTCGTGCTCACCTTGTCTAGTAAAATATTTTCAATAATATATAAAAAATACTAAGTTGCATTTGTCCATGTTTGATGATAGGAAGATTAAGCTAAATGGATGTTTTTCTCTGTTCAGTATAACATTTTGCGCTTTTCTAGACTCCTTTGAAAAAATATGACAATTTAAGGTGTACTATACACATACTTCACAGCTACAAATAACATCTTTACAGTTTCCTCAGCAGGACACATCAAATATATCTACCAGTAGTTTTCCTCAGCAGGACACATCAAATATATATACCAATGCTAATTAGCTGGTATAGACCCATTGATCTCTACCTAGGAACTCTAACCTTTCCCTCGGTATGTGGTTCACCTATATCTGTTCAACTAACAATTTACCTGTATAATGACACACCTGTTAACCATCTGTATTCCAACACACCTGTTGATTACCTGTGAAAGGTTACCTGTGTTACCACAATATCAAACAAATGACAGATTTTACCTGGAGTGTTACTTGATCCTTACTTATATATTTGGCCAGCCATTATCTATGGGATTTGAAGGTTTACTCATGTTCAGTATAGTTCAAGAAATATACATTTTATAGATGTCTATCCAGGTGAAGACCTGAAATTAAGTTATTAGGTGGGGACTTCATCATGTAAGCCTTATATATACATATATATAGCTAATACATCATTTATTTTCGAGATACAGTGTAAATTATTTATAATAGTATATACAATAAACTGAGTACTTGAATTACAGCCATATATTCCCATTGATATAAATACTTTAAATCTATAAACCATATTATAGACCATGCCATATAGGGGTCATGTTCATGTTTTGTTTATATATATAGTGACGTTTACATTTATGATATAATCATTAATTATAGTCTGTGTATGTGCATGTACTTAAGGGTACAGACTTTGTAGGATTTACAAACTGTATATATTTACTCAAATATTAAATTGATATATTCCTGTTGATATATATGATATTCAATTAGTATATATGGCCATGGCCATATCAATGATCATATCTGACCTAGGTAACAAAAAGGTCACCAAAGGTCATCAACACAATTCAAGCTTAAGGAGATAATATACTAATCTATAAAAGATGCTCCATCACCGACTTAGAGCATAAATCAAATGGTACTTATCATTTGAACAATAATTGGTGTTTAATCGTGTATGGTGTTTGGTGCATGTACAATCAGTACTCACATTCCATAAAGGAAATGCAGTACATACCTACCACGAAATTCTTCGGAATGCAATTTATTTTTTTGTAAGATTTTTATCTTGAAGTAAAATTAGAAGCTCATACTTTTCAATGGTGGTGATTGTGTAAACAACTTACTTTTGTAACTGAAGAAAAATACTAATTTGTCTGCTCTGTTTGATAGAGAAAAATAAACTATTCTCAAGAAAAATAAACTATTTGTCAGCGGTGGATCATCTTTCATTACATTTGGAGGTCCAAGCTAATTAATTAAAGGAAGATCATGATCAATTCAGCATTTCGTTATACACTGTTTTCTTAAAAGTCAGTAATATCAATATGTTGTAGTATTTTACATAATTCCCACCTTTTCTAATAACATCAACATATTAACTTTTCCTAAGCAAACATTTTCACTCTATATATAGCTACGGTATCTAAAATTATCATTATTCATCTAATAAGCCTAAATTGTGATTATACCAAAAGTAGAATGTGTTATAGAACTAAATTGTAAAATAACACACAAACTTGATGAAACTGTAAAGATATTTATGATAACATTATGATCGGAATGTCCATTAAAAGGGTCACAGTGTTGTGATCATGACAGTATAGCGTATCACAGTAAAAGTTGAATTACAAATCACATTACATTATATAATTACAAGCCCAACGTCAGCATGCAACTCAGATCATTGATTAATTAATCCTTTCATAATTAGAAGCACAGCCTGGATATAATTGACTTCTAAATCTTCTATATTTAAATAGGAGAGCAGTAATATGAAATTTTCAATTAAGAATGAACTAAGAAAATAGGCTGATTGGCTTTGGAGTACATCAGTACCAAACCAGTAAAGTACACATCACTAGTAGCTATATAGATTGTCCTTACACAAAGTACAAATTCACCAGTGTATCTTCCGATAAAGTACATTATCCCAGGTTTTTCCCATGCAGCCACTCCGTGTATCTTCTTATCATCATTAACTACACTTTCCCAGGACAGAGTGTAATGCTTTACGAACAATTATCATTATAAAATGTATCAACACACTTTCCCAGCATATATCCTTCATCAATAGTACTAGATATATAAAAAGATGTCTAGTATATTTTCCAATTGATGTGTATATTGCATGGTTAATTCAATCTTCCAAATATAGAATTAATTTGAAAGTATCCTAAAAGAAAAGTAAATCTTTCAATATTCAATGTAATTTGTAATCAAAATTAATTTAATTAATATCAAACATTTTATCTCAACTACATGATAAAACATGTATATTAATAAAAGTTGATTTGATGAGAAATCAATAAATATATATATTTTTAGACATATCATATGACAAATAATTATCAAATATTCTTTTATATAGCATCTT
Source organism: Argopecten irradians (assembly GCF_041381155.1). Classification (NCBI taxonomy): domain Eukaryota; kingdom Metazoa; phylum Mollusca; class Bivalvia; order Pectinida; family Pectinidae; genus Argopecten; species Argopecten irradians. Next base: position 26,989,491 of record NC_091137.1, on the reverse strand, counting down.
AGTATTAAAATTTGGGAAAATAGATCTTGAACTATTGGCTACATAAATTTATATACCAAGGGTATAGTGAAAAGTTCATGCAATATTAAGAGTTTTTCATTAGCTATTGACTTTATAGCTTAATCATATACAATATGCTTTTTATTCATTTAATTATATAGTACAAGTTAAATTATAACTAATAAATAAAGATGTTGGGAATCAATTAACTTTATAATTTGGTATCTTATGTACAAGCTTCCATCTTTAAATTAACACTGTCATAGGCAAGATCTATAACGCCATGTCAAAAAAATATTTGGGTTTCCAGTAAAATCAGTGCCAACTTGAACACTTCATATCAGTTTTACCATCCAGCAAACAAATAACATCTTTGATTTTTTGGGTTTTGCACAAAATCAAGAATTTTGGTAAATATTTTGTAAATTTAAGACAGCAATTATACGTATACCCTGTTAATCAAATCCATGGTTTATATAAGGTTGAATAAAAATTATTTACTTACTGACCCTTCTTTTTTTAAATAGTGTTACAATATTTTTTATTTGACCAGACTATAACCTTAAAATACTGATATGAAAACTACATTGGACATAACTACAAATTGCATACATCATTATGTATCAGAAAGATAAATCAATGAGTTTGGGGACCAATTAGACTTGGTTATAGTAATTTTTATCTCAACCTTTTGTATTTGGAGCTTTAATTTAATCCCTGCTGGAACTATCAAATTTTGGGAATTAGTGTTTTAGAAGTGAACTTTTACTGTGTAACTATCAATCATTCATAATTCAAGGATTTTTCTTATCACACCAATACAATGTACATCAATGTACAGGGTTTGAACTTTGTAGAACACATGTATTTTGAAATACACTTGAATGGAAGTTAAATAGAATATCTATCTTTGTTGCAATATACAAATAGTGACTGTACATTTTATATAATGTTAATTTTGTGTCATCATTTATTAACCATCATTTACTACTATTGCTGCTAATGATAAATTAACAGGACATCCAGATCTAGATGACCCTTGACTCTCAGCAGATAGAGTGAGGTGTCAAATCACAATTTCAATATATATCAGAGTCAAAAGAGTGACAAATACACTTCAAACTCAAGAGTCAAATCTGATTTTTGAGAGTCAAAAACATTCTCTAATTTAAGCTTTAGGTCTACACTTAAGTTGGATGCCCTGAATTTATAAGTAACTCTTCATAGTATATGTACATTTCTTGTATTAAGATTGTTTTCCACCAATGTAAAACAATATTAATAATGTTAATAAACTAATCATGATCTTCAGTACACATATGTCAATCCTCTTAGTTTCTATATATAGATATAATAAATAAATGAGGTCAGAATGCAGGTACGGTTTTGTATAAACAAAGGCCATATATAAAATATAAAAGTGCTTATAGGTAGCTCTTTTTATTTACATTTTATCAATAAGCCTAATTAGGAATCATTTTGGTTTTCAAGATTTCGAAAAAATTTAAGGGCCTTTAACAACATAATATCAAGGAAATTCTGGAAGAATGGATGAATAATGTCCACTTTTGAAAAGTATCGGTCAATGACCAAAGGTCTTCCTCCGAATTGATCCCTAATTTTCTATGATTTATGGAGGACTCCATATATATATAATGATCTGCTTTCTACATGTTCTAGTATAATTATATTGTTCTTATGCATCAAATGTCAAACTTATTATAAAATGTATAATATTATGACATATAGCTACACACAAAAGTTAAAACTCTTCAGGTTACGTATTTCTATTGGTATGCAGGATTCATTTCCTTTTTTTCTTTTCTATTAAATATTTGTATCATTATGTTTGTCAAAAAATAAGGACACTATACACTAGCAGAGTATGATCTTGTTGGAGTTCAAAAGTTATATTATACAAATAGGCATGCATTAAGGTAGTTGAGAGTTATTTCCATAATAGAATAATAGGTAATGACTATCTATTTTTTGTGTAGCTATGTACTATTATTGGTAAAATTGAAAAGCATCTACTTTTTAAAAGAATTAAGATCACAATTTTGAAATTATTACAGTATAATATATATTATGCAGTACCTTGTGTTAAATACCAGACCAAAAACAGGAAAATTTTGAAATTTTCCACATCACGTTAATTACACCATTAGCATGTGGTGTATTGTTTATAAAATTAATCAAAATAAAATACTCACAAAACTGTTAGAACATTTTATCACCAGTTATCATGTAATATTTTTAATGCTTAAATAAAATGTGCAAGCTGTGTTAATACATGTAAACATCTGTTTCCATGAATAGCAATGAATGAAAGAATGTCGATATTTAAATTTTGTTAATAAATTCCTCAGCAATAGCCTTAACCCGACACTCATTCCTGACCTCGTGAGGTCAACTACTTTTTGCATACCGTTACGTTGTATTGCCCCCGTACTTCATTCAGTAGATTTTTAAACAAGGTTTTTTTCCACACGTGTATACGGTTGATTAATAGAGCTCACTTGTCGTTGTTTACGGTGTAACCTTACCATTTTCTGAAGTCCTTTGTAGGTCCGATAGCAGACCTAGCCCGCTACATAATCCAAACACAACAAGCAAAATATACAGCATAGTGAGAAAAATGGATTCCCGTCACATCGGGATGTCTTAAAGTCATTGGCAATCAAGTCCAGCTCTATAACCTGGTTTCCTCCCACTCAAAGCGAGCCCGTATCAACGTGACCCAGATACGATCTCCTACAAAAGAAAAAAAATGGCGACCTCGAATAAACCGTGTACAATGTTATCACGCAGAACTCCATCACACGACATCCTAACCTCATTGCAGCGTTGCACGTGAGGCTAGGCAGGTTCAAAACACATTCGAGTATAATTGTTACTATTCTAGAAAGGAATGGCATTGGGAGGAATTGAGGAATGCATGCTTCATGTTTGTACACATGTGATCGGTAGAGTGGTCGCAATTTGGTCAATCTAAGGTCGTGGGCATTCGTCCAAAAAATACTGATCAACTCTCTCGCTACACTGACAGTTAGCTAAAGATGTGCAGAAATATATATCAATTAGCATAATTGTGATATTGGTATCTTTCATCTAATATGTGAATAATGGGGCAAATATATCGACAGAGCAACTGTCGATCGAATACAAATAATCGAGGCAAAATGTCAATAAACTCTCCCTACTCACCTCCTCCAGAATTGATCCACTCGCCGAAAAACACTAAGAAAGCCCCCACGCTTCAAATCAACAATCCTTGAAAATATAGTCACAATAAATCCAACAAGAGATATTACAATATCAACAAATCATTGCATCTTATATATTAAGCTCAAATAGGATAATGCCATCGACCTTGTTTGCATCGCGAACCACTATAATGTTGTTTTGCTTTGCATGTAATTGACACATTTCCGTATAAGGAAATGAAACGTCACAACACCTACTGCCGCGACATCTATCGACTAAGGCAAAAAGCGCCAGAACTCGATCAGGATCGTAAACATGCTTGCGCTCATGTGAATTGTTCTTACTACTACAAGCATTTCATTGACTTAGACTAATTTGTGAATGAAATTGCACCGAGGTTACGTAGTGTACAAACTATTACGATAGAACGATAAAGCCGAAGATCGATTATAAAAGTTTCAATGCATTTCTGTACACAAGACAAATCAGGCGTAAACAACTACAATAGTTTGCTTGATAATAATCTTGCTTTAGCACGTCATATAAAAAAATAACAGTAGCACCTGTTTCAAGTGCTTAATTGATATTATTTGCTATTATTCAAAACTTTAAATTTATTATAAAGCAACTTACATTTTTTCAGGTTCATTATATCGAGTGGGTTAACAAATACAAACGTTAAATGTTTGACTTTATAACACGTAAAGATTATATCAGAAAATCAATCGTAACTCTTTCAATAACATATTTAACCTCATCTGATCCAACTCCCTAGCGAGAACATCAAAAGGATTTACAATCATGATTAGTCTATTGTTTCCGATTATTAATTAAAAACGTCGTTTGTTTTATTTAACAACCCGGAAATGATTTCAATCTGCAATATGTGCTTTCAGAAATGCAAACAAGAATAAATAGTTTAAGATCAATAAACACATCCCCACTACATAACGATTTCGCCGTTGTCATGACAACGGATTCGGTAAACGCCAATACGTTAGGTTCTAATTAATTCATTCCATAGTGTTACATTTCACCGTTATACGCGATGGTATGAACGGGTGCCGGATACAAAACTATTATATATATATTATATATACATCAGTCATACGCTTTAATAGTCGTCAATGTTACCACACACGTTTGATCCATGACTACTAGATACCTGTATAAATACACGTCCACTAGAAATTTCTCTTTATCTACAAGCAATCTTTTTAAATATGCATGTGTATGCAACATTATTACTTCTATTAATCACATTATTAGATATTGGATTATTTGTCTTTGCAACGAAGCGCTGTTTGAAAAATCCGATGAAGAACAGAAAAAAAATGTAAAATCACGGTAACTTACTGGTTTATATTCTTAAATCTCTAAACAGTGCACATGTACTTAAACGGATGGGTTTGAGGATAACTGGAAATGACGTAATTTAATTTTTTTTAGGAAGAATGATTTCAATTTGAATATGAGAGAAGAATAAAATAGTTGTTTAAAAAAGAAAGATTTTAATGAGTTTCATTATAAACTCAATGTTATGCTATATAATATTCTTACATTCTTGATATCATGCAGCATATCTTATATGTGCATTTTTACAGCTCATGCATACAGAAACTTATTCGTATAATTATGACTTAGTTATATGGGCCGTAACTGGGAGAACACTTTGACATGTTATTTTTTTCTTCAGTAATCTATTGAAAACCATAAAATTTGATGACATAAGCTGTGAAAATCACTCAAATAAATGGACAGACAACCGTACATGATGCCTAGTAAGTTAGTTACAAAAAAGTAAAATGCACTGTAACTGAATTCTTACTATTTATGTCTTAGGCCCAAAACACTAATATGTCTGTTTAGGGTTACATTGGCGAAAAAAAAAAAAATAGGGTCTGTAGGGCGGGAGATTTTTTTTTTTTTTTTAGCCAATGTAACCCTAAAATAATGGCCAGAACCGGAGTCTGAGATCTAAATCCCGACTTCTTTTATATTTTTTTTCGTAAAAAAAAGTGGAAAAAGTCGGGGTAAAAAAATAGATTCGACCGGGTAACCCTAAACAGACAATTTTTGTTTGCCTTATCTTATGTATGTGTACACAAAATGTAGATGGTAACATATCTGCATTGTGCACTTTGTAATTACTAATAACATTGTAAAAATGTGAAATGAAATTGTAGACTGCAATTTGGCTTCATGGTCTGACCGTATGTATTCAATGCACTGCACTGTAGATGTAAATATAATGATTTTTGGCAGTTATGCCGAAAATCATATTCAACTCTTATTTGTACTTATAAATTTAAAACCTATGCATTTTAAGTACTGTAATTCTCAAAATGTTGATAACTTTTGGTGGCAAAGAACATATCAAAAGCTCTTCTGGATTCGTGAGTATAAAATACATCACGTGTAACTTTAATTATCTCCGTTTTAAATTTAAACTACACGTACATGCATATAGGTATATATTCAATCAAAATTTACATTTTGCTTCACACACTGTGCATAGTTTTACAAAAATCTTAAAAATGTAAAGTGTTTTTATTGTTGAATATTCCTAATTAAATTTGACTGTATTATTTCAATAACAATGTATCTTTATGCTACTTTCGCTTTTAAACAATTTAAATTCAGACTTGTTCTTACTTACTTGTTATTTGCAATCTTGATTTTTGATTCAATATTTATTTCACAATATACCATATGAATTAATACCTGCATTCTTGTTAGTTTTGAATCCTTCAGTGAATGTTCTCGTCTAGCTTTCCAAACACATTAAAAAAAACAAAAAAATAAACATATTCTCCATACAAATTTTATATGAAGAGTGAAATGTGCCCCGGGATTCATATTCAGCCTTACACACACGCACAAGAATATTAGCCTTACCTAACATATATCTGTTATTCCCCACCAACACGTTTCCTATAGCTAAATCATATATTTGATATGTACTACGACAATTGATTTTCAAAATACAAATTTACCATAAGTTATTTGTTTTTGGACTCATTGTATTGTGATATGACCAAGAACATTTCCCAAAGTTATTTTGCTAAGGAAACATTTGAAATATTCGCAGTGAGTGAATATGTAGAGTAGACCTACACGTACTGCCATTTGCTCTCTTGACATCAGCGTCCTTGAAATAATAATAATAAAAAAAATCGAATTTTCCATTCCCTTTAAACGTGACAAGTAGAACAGAGTCATGTCTTTTATCTATAATTTCATTTACGGTATGCATTGCTACCATTTTTGACCGACAGTGCAAAGAAACATACGTGGATACTATAAATGTTTAGTCCCGATGTTAACGAAAAACCAATGAAGATTGATATATATATATTATAAGTTTGCTAAAGTGAAAATGTACATTGATTTATAAAGACAACGTAATTTTTATCGTTGAAAATTGATATTTATTGAAATGTCTGGTATACGTATCAGAACTATCTCAGTATATAATGACAGCAGAAATAGTATTTACCGAGGAGATCATACGTATATACATTTTTGTATGTCTTTATATTTGGCAAAAATGCAATGACTGTGATACCCATAGTAAGGCCAATTAAAACTTGTCGAGTTGAGATCATGTAAAATCATCGCTTTTCGTGGGCTTTGATTTTCAGTCATTTTGCGATCATTACACATGATCCAAGCAAGATTAAAATATTATATGTATGTAATCAATTAATGATCAGAGAATGACGTTTGATTATACAAATATTGACTTTTTGTAGGTTAATACGAGGAATTGTTAAATCTGAGAAAGGTGATATTCACCGAGGCCGAAGGGAAAATCATCTAGCTCAGGTTTAACAACGATTGTTTTACCTGCCAACGTATGTGTAGCATGAGCGTAAAAAGGCTTCTAAGAAACATCGACACCACGAAATGTAATGGATGTCATTTCACGTTGTGAACAGGGGCACTTGAATCGATGCGTATTTAATGGAAACGTATTAGGTTCATTCATATATAATGAAAATAGTCTCGTCCGACATAACGAAACGGCAGTATTCACAGGGATCTGAGAATTAGTTACAGTTTATAAAATTATGTATGGACCCACCAGGGTGCCCTAAGATCATTTTAATACGTAATGTAGAGGTCTAGATAAAATCTAGAATCTAGACCTCTAAAACGTCTAAAAATTAAATCTATGCCTCAAAAAACGTCTAAAATGGTCTTAGGGCACTTGCTCTTATGTATGTAAACTGTAACTAATTCTCAGATCCTGTGGTAGTATTTAGATATATACCATTATCCCCAAAGAGTGCCAAAATTTCCGTAAAATACACTCAATACCTTTTATTGAACATAAACAACAAAACGAAAGTGCAGTCTATAATAATTGCGTGTGCGTATTTATAGAGACACACGATAACACAATTAGTCGGTATTTCATACCGAAACAGAAAGTAGAATATTGGACAAGATGGCATCGCTACAGCAGCAATACAGGAAACGGTAACAAAAGCGTATATATTCTGGAATGACGAATACAGTTAAAGCAGATTCCAACATGATGTTTAACCCTCGAAACTTTTAATGAAGTATTACAGTGAATTACATTGAACAGTTTGGAATAACTGTGGCAATATCAGTTGTACCATTTCAAATCATACATTTTAGAATATCAAGCATCGAGACTTCGATTTTCATTCTAATAGACTAAAACATGTTAATCCAATAATTGTAGTTGTACTCCCATCGGAATAGTTTTATTAACTGAGGATTCAGGGGAGGGGAATACGAGCTATGGTTTAAAATAGAGCATTTGACAATTTCTGTTGATGTCAGTGGGATTTTTCCAGATTCATTTTTTCATCATTTATCACGAAGAAACAATTTTCGTTCTACGTCAATATACCTCTTTTATGTCTTTCCAACAAATTAGTACATTATACGTGCAAAGCGAAAGTACATCGTTAGCATTTTGAAGGCAAATAACTGTAAAATGTATGCGTGTTAATTTGGCTTTTTCAGATGTTTAGGCTCTATCCACTTCTTTTGCATTAATAATGTGACAATGTACATATTATTCTTTAAAATCAAAGTATATCAAACAGTATGAAGTATTTTAAAAGATTACAGAAGGAATTTGTCCAGCTGGAGAAGAGTCAGCCACGCGGCATCAAAATTTCCCTTATAGATGACAATCTCCACCTTTGGCAGGCAGTCATCCCAGGGCCAGAGGATTCGCCTTACAAAGGTGAGACTAGATTATGAAATTGACCATTTTCATTTTATATGACTGATTTTATTGAGATTGATTATAAACAATATATCTTTTCTTCTTTCAGGGGGAAGCTTCACTGCCATTATCCAAATTCCGTATCCTTATCATATATGAAAAAACATGCCAAGATTGTACCTAGCTAGACAAGGCAATGGAATCTGTTGTGGTGCTGCTTCTATTGTCAAGTCACGATTCTTTGCTTGAAATAATTAATATCATACTGTTTATAATAGGGAAAGTTAACAGATACCCATGGAGGTATTAGCTACAATCCAAGTTTTAAATTCAATACCTATCCTAATGTTGAAGAACATTTTCAGACTTCAACATGGGTGCAAATTAAAACTCGATGAAATTAAATACAGAGTGTTATAGGCCATCAAAGCAAGATTAAACATTCTTTGTGTGACTTCTCAATAACAATCAAACGATAAGACGATGTCAGAACATTATCGTTTTCTTGATCATCATTAGGCACAAGGAAGCATACACACTAGTAAGTAAGCAATTAATTGCAATGCTTTTTGGGTCCTTTTTGTCTATTCTTGTCATGATTACAATCATATGGTCATCTAATGCATACTATTACGTAATCTTGGAGAAAAGGATACAGCTTGACTAATTATTGTAAAACAAGTTATCAATGAAATAATGAGATTTGGTTTGTCAAATGGCTGTGTTTTTTAGCTGATGCATGAAATGATCAAAGTATACTCCTTAACGATTTGTCAGGGAGGATTATCCACTAAAGCCACCGACAGTAAGTTATACCCAGCTAGGTCAGCATGGAATTACATCTACCACACAATATCTGTCTCATATTGAACTCAAAGCTTACATTCAGCAATATCAGCTACCGTATTACGCAAAAAGCATACTGAAACCACGGGCGTTTGGCTCTAGAGTCATTTCTCTCTCTGTATATATATATGTAATATAACACAGTATTAAATATAATAGAGAGAAAAAAACACCTGTGCTGAAACCCACTATTGACACAACTCAATCCCACACGAGTTATCCCCCTTGTTTTGAACATTTAGAAATCCTATGAATACCACTATTTGAACTGTATATATATATATCCAATATATATATCAGTATATATCCAATATATATACGTATCCAACAGGCTTACGTTTGATTGGATCCTGTGTCATCTGGAAAATCCTGTTGATATTACTTCTTTGACCCCTATATATATATATAAATGTAACTGCTAACTGCCCAAATATCTTGATTTGTGATCCTTTTATACATAACTTACATAAATGAATGAAGTCAGCAGACTTTAATATGAGTATGATAATAATCAAATAATGTAATATTATATGTTTGGTTTTCATGTACATGAATTTATATACACGTATTTAACAAAACAGAGCACACATTTGCTTGATTTATCCAAGTCATCTTCAGTCCTGCTTTGACTGTTGTAGATCAACTTTGACACGGCCAGTATCCCGTACCACCTGAATGTTAACCAGCGGCTGGGACAGGTGTGTCTGGGCTTCCTGTCCGAGGATAACTGGTCTCCCACAGGAACTTCCATGGAGATGATTATAAATGCTCTGTTCTCTCTGCTGGCACGGCCGGAACCAGAAAACTCCATGGATCATGAGCTACTGAACCAGTACACCCATTTCCGAATAAATTATAATGCAAAGGCACAGGAGAGTGTTAAAAATAAAAATTAAGAGCCATTATGTGAGCTCTTGTGACATTTCACTAATCAAGAGTAACATATGTTTTGTTGGCTAGTTACATGTACTTTCTGTTAAAATTTTTTATTTATTTTGATTCTGAATCTAAATATTACCGAAACCTTGATGCACAGAACTAATACATTTAATTTCCCAAAATAAAGTTATATGTGTACTTATCGCTATTTTTTCTATTTTAAAATAAAAGATAAAATTGGTTTAGACATTGTTGGTAGGTAAGTTTCATTCCCATATGAAATTGACTTAAGTCCTACAATTTAACATGCCACCTGAATGCTGAAGCAAGATAGCTAACAGCTACAAGAACATCCTCAATATACCAGGCGCTATAATCACTGTTGTTATATCCATCTTTGGAATATGTCACCGCAAAACTGGTGGTATTTCAGGAAAAATAACCCTGGCAAATCACATTCAAACAGAGACTAGCTTTGAAGATTAACAAAGAGTGACACCCAGCTTCAAGTCATACAGTGTACCATTATTTGATTGTTTATAAGTTTATCAAAGGACCAAACTACCTATAGTGTACTATCTGTTGCCACACACAGAACCTTCAGGTTTGCTATGACATAGTCTGGAGTTGGATAAAATATATAACAGTAGTGATATCAACCCCAGGAATGTTTAGGATGCTACAAGGAGGTCCCATCTAAATAAGAATCTAGAAATCAACTTAAAGAAGAGGTTGTCAAATATCATTTCTACGTTTTCTGAGAGGAACCCCTCTATTACCACATTGAAATGATAATAAAAATTAAAACATCCAAAATGAAATAACAGACAACAGTAGTTGTTAAAGAAGACTTACTGAGAAGGATCAATTGTGATTTTGATTTAACCATTGTAAGAATGGTGTCAAGAAAAAAAGCCACAGCTATTGGGGATGGATTGAAATAAAAATGAAATAAAAACAACTGTGATTGCAATTTAATAACAAAATTTCAAACATTTATTGCTTCAACACCTCACATCTTATCCAAAGTATTGCTATTAGTCAATAAATCACTGCACTTCATTTCAACCAATAACAACATGTACAGTTAGACCTGCCTTAGCAATGCACTTCTGTATAAAGATCATCAATCTGCATAATAAAGCTACTTATGGTCCCAAATGGCCATTTATAACACATTTTGACATGCATATAAAGACCACTAAACTATAGAGATCAGTTTTCTCTTGTCCGGTCTTTATAGACAGGTTTCACTTACAACACACGTTATCATCAAACAAATTATCATTTTTAATACATCTTTTTTAATAAATAAAGTTTTAAAATTGGTTAAAGATATTAAAGTTTGTGCTATAACTGGTTGATTTTTTTTTTACTTTTTTTCTCTTAAGAAATCAATAAACTATAGAAAAATCATGGACAAACTTCTACAATGCATCATAAATATCAGTAGCAATTTAGACTTCACAGAATGTATATTGTACAATCTCTAAATGTTTCTTTATTCTTTGTTTCAGATGAAAACAGTCACTACAGTGTATACCATTGTAGTGATAATACTGTAAAGAAGTGAAATGAGATTGTAAACTTTTGATAGTGTGTTCTCACTTTACAGCGCAACAGACATAAATAATCATTTTAAGTTATTGTTAGTCATTGTAAAATAAAAACTTCTGCATAGAAAGTATTGATTTAATAATGAAAGCACATTTTGGTACCAATCAATATATGATTTATCATATTTTATTTACAGCATATGTTTTAATTTTGATGATCACCATAGGCCTTCGTGGCTCATTTTGAAATTTTGTTTATGTTAATTTAGGCTTACATTTAATTTAGAAGAAGAAAAATGATAAATTATATCTAAAGCACCTCTTAATCTGTCGGTATAAAAATTATGGGACTGGTAACTTTTTATATATATTAAGTTTTCTCGTTATCAAATGCCACTGATTGTCTGTTCAAATTTAAATATTCTAGAGACCAGTGGCCAGCTTACCCCAAACACTTTAGCCTTATGACTGGAGGATACCAGTGTATAAATACGGAAATGTTCATTATGTAATCAAGTAAACATAAACACATTATTAGAATATACAGAAAATGTCATGGTCCCATCGATTTTAAGTTATCCAGGTTTTACTATATATACAAATGTATGAGCGAGATCATAATATTCATTTTGTTCTGGTGGCATATTTCATGTGGAATATTGTTCCTGAAAAAAAATACTATAAAATTGTTCAAATAGATTAATGAATAATTATTTCATCTACATTCCTCAATTCACACAGGGACCTGGCCCATGTCACACAATACACCTTAATTCATATATATGTATTACACTCTAAAAAATTTAGTTCATATTAAATGGTAATTCTCAGTGTTCATCAGTATGGAATGTAAACATTTGATATATGCTCTGACTCAGTATTGCACAGTTAAGTAAAGCTGTTTGTTATAAAAAATGTAGACTAAATACCAAACCACACAAAAAGAAAGACGACTATATACATGATTGTGTATGGCATTTCATCAACAGTGTTTCATAATTAGATCTTAGAAGTGTTTGTCCCATATGTATAGGGGTCAAAGAAGTAATATCAACAGGATTTTCCAGATGACATGGGATCCAAAGATCAAACGTAAGTCTGTTGGTTACAAATTACTTCAAATGGTAAATATGGGACAAGGAAGTAATTCCAACCGTGTGGACAAAAAAAAAAAATTGTCAAATTTTCGAGGCGATCTGCCCCTTTATCAAGACATACAAAACGAACACGATTACATAATGGGATACAAACAGTAATGCGGTACAAAGTAGACAAATATTTAACTATACAGCACAATGGAGCACAATTCACCCTTCGGCAAGTGGCAGCTGAAGGCCAGATCTACCAAATTGTATCCATGCTGTTCGGAAGAATGCTAACATATGAGCGATGACTGGAAAGCGTGCCACGTGTGACGTCAAATGTGTGACGATATTAATATTTGGTGTTCATTGGTATAGGATGCAAATTTAGTCGTCTATCTCCTCAGTGTGTGTGTAAAGAAGCAAAGTCCTAAATTTAGTCACCTTTTGCCAGGCAGCATATATAAAGGATCAAAAATGCTGGAAATAGGGATAATTAATTGAAAAGCGAGTAATCAATTGATGTCAATTAGTATATTAACGTTCCCATATGTCTAGTTAGACTTTCTAAGTACAAAAGACAATGACTTAGTCATCTATAGATTAACCATTAAGTGGACATGAAAGTCTTCAAAATGCAGTTCTCTCTTCGCCAATCATACATGTATATGTTGGTCATTTGGTTAGTCGCCCTTATGTAGTTTGACTTTGTCACTTAATATAGAGTTTAACTCGTGACATTAGTGTCATATATATATATGTCATCTATATATACATAACCACTAATGTCCTTTGTTAAACATAATTTGACTTTGTCATTAACATGGAGTTTAACTAATGACGTTGGTCCATAATGTAGATCCCCTGAGCAATCGTCCATATGCACATCCCTCAGTTAATCGTCCATATGTAGGTCGACTTTAGAGGACACCCTTTTACAGCCTGTTGTAGAGTATTGGTCACTTTCCTCCCATGGCTGGTCAAACGGAAGTTCCTCAAGGATCTTCTCTATAGTTTCCTTGTTAGGAATTATATTCTTCAGGTACATGTCCCGTACGATACAGCTCCTTACATGTGCCTGTGTGAGGGGGAGGAATGGCACTGTATGTGTGATAAGTCCCTCCTCCAGGAGAGATTCATACCAGCTCCCCTCTGTATCACTGGTTAGTGTAGGAATAAATTCCTCTTGTGTTAAGTTTTCTCTGCCACGACCTTTCTCCAGCTGTGAGAATAAGTAACTGTTGATGTTCGACCCTTTACTGTTACTGAGCAGAATGAACAAAGTCCAGACTCTTGAAGATATATTAGAACTTTTGATTTCTGTCAAAGCTGTATGAAGCCCCTGGATAACACCGTCAGATGCCTTGTCCATCTCGTCAAAGATAAATATATTCATGTTACAGAGTGACATGTTGGCCTTGATCCATTGAGGAACCAAGGCTTTGTACTCCTGGTCCTGGGACCTGTGAGGGAAATGTAACGGTACTAGGAATGTGTTCACCTTCGCCGGCTTAAACGTCTGTTTGAGTATTTTAGCCAGATGGTTTTTACCTATTCCAGACCACCCATGGAAAGAGACAACAGTCTGAGAGTTGTTCAGTGATTTACGAAAATGAGCAGACAAGTTTTTTGCCAGCGACATCACTATACCTGAGGCTATGTGTTGACCAAAGACATTCTTCTTCAGATGTTCTTTAAGTTTAGGAATATCCAACGTTACCTGACACCGACCAGGTCTAGCGTTATTTATGATATGGATCATAATAAACAACAGAATCAGAAACCCCATGAACGACAATTTCTGCTTAATACTTATATAAGGTTCTGAACGTTTTCGTTCAATTTTTCTCCGAAGATTTTTACGTCTCGTGTATGAGTCTTCCTCCTCCTCATCTTCCTCTTCTTCTGATTTATGTTTGTGATGACGATGTTTAAGTTTTGACTGGTTTTCATACCGATCACTCAAACTCCTGATTGGTGTAGAATGGTTCAGTTCACTCAGTGAAGGAGGTAGCACCTCAGAACTTGGCCGATAGTGATGTGATTTACTTGGGGAAAATCCTCTAGAGAAATCTAGTTTTGGACTTGATTGTTGAGCAGGTAGAGACATACGTTTCGGAGTTCTGCTACTCGGAAACTGACGATCCTCGGATCTTGAGTGTTGTTTGATTGGAAATGACTGTCGACGAGGAATGGCCCTACTGGCAGAATTTCTAGGAAATCTTGATGGGCTTTCCCAAGAGAATGACTCTCCAGAAATGTCCATTGGTTCTTCCTCATCCATGCTTTTTTACACTGCAAGTAAAAAAAAACAACTGTATTCCTGAAAATAATCTGTCAAATGTTACTGCCTAAGGGGTAAGTGATTGGGTTGCTTTACCAATCAATATATGCATGTAGTGTCAACCCAAAGTTAAGTTCAATCACTTGCCGTTTCAAAGTTTCTCATTCCCTTATACTAGAATAAAACTCTGGTTCAAAGTTCTGTCGCAACAACTAGGCAGTTTACCATTTCTACTAAAATTTAGCTACTGTGGTAGAGGAAGAGATATCGCCTTCTGACTGGATGTGTCGTGATATCTTTTCCGCTACCATAGTAGAACGAATGATTATATGATGATTAAACACTATCACATATATGATCACAGAACATAACTTCAAATACAATTTTCAACACTTACACGTGTTTTCTTCGGTAGAGGACTGAGTAAATGAGTAATCCTACTTTCAGTTTGACACAACCGGTTTACTTTAAAAACTACTTGACTCGCGTATACGAGATCGCCTAAGGTGCCTTAAGTGAACCACACATGCAACAATATATTTTTTCTCCTTTTAAAATTTCAAAACCATATCGATACTTTTTTAGATTAACAAAATTTTAGGAAAAGGTAGATGCTAGCATTATGGTAAATTAATTAAAGGCTTTTATCTTACGTTTTCATTTCATTGTTATTTTAGGGGACGGGGTAGCTACTGTTGTAGCGGAAAAGATATCACCTTCTGACTGACTGAAAGTCAGACTGAAAGAGTCAGTCAGAAGGTGATATCTTTTCCGCTACAACAGTAGCTAGGGACGGGGGCAACTTCGCTAACTTGAAGAGTTCCAACAGTCTTACCAGCATTTTATTATTTGCGATTTCTTGGCTTCGCATTTTGAAATTTTAAAACACGAGCGAGCTAATTTTAAAAAAAAATAAATTCATTTAATATTCTTGGAGTTTGACTTCTCATTGCAAAGAAAAGTTATACTTTTTTCCAACTCAAGAATAAAAGTAAGACGTAAATATCGTGCTTTGTTTTTGATAAACATGCACAGACTTAATTTTATTAAGAAAGGTAATATAATAGAAACCTTCCTAATTCTGGTCACATGTATTATCAAGACAGCTGTCAGATTATCATTTTAATACTACAAATGCCAGTGGTTAAGCATACTCTAAGCTAAATTAGTTTGATTACAAGTTACAATATTTGGCAATATCTAATATATAACACAAAAATGTCAGTGAACTCTCATCATATTATTTAGAGTTTGAAGACGCAAGATCGCGAAATAAATCCTTTGTATCATACCGCCGTGAAAACGTATACTCTCGAGGAAAACAACCACGAAAATCAACTTTATTAAGCTATATGGCAAATATATAGCTTTAAGTTCCTATCTTAGTTTCCCAATAACTTAAAAATCATTTCATTGGGAATAGATATAAAGTCAAACGTCGTCTGTTTAGTAAGTGCTGAATAGATTAGAACTTATTGGAGTATCTTCAGACGACATATTGAAAAGATGTAAATATACGATACATGTACTATATTTTGACTGAGAGTACTTTGCTTACAGGTGTAATACATTTTATATGCATCACTCGGCATCCTTAAAGTAACAACTGGGTTAATGACTTATTAAAACAAATAAATTTGGATGCAGTATATTTGCTCAAAGTGATAGAGCAAATTACATTTTATGCATATTTTCTTAACAAGAGGTCCATGGGTCTTAAGGTTGTATTCTTCTGAGGTTTCAGTCCCGTTGAAGTCTCGTTTCGACATAGATCAAAGAAGTTATGAGGTTTTCAAATAAAATCTATCAGTATCTGTAGAAGTTACCAGTTGCAAATTTTGTCAAAAAATTACATTTGTATTTTTAGTGGATTTTTTTATAAGGGGATTTTAAGAAATAGCCCATTTGGCGGCCATTTTGAAATTGTGTCTTTTTTCGCTTTGAGTAGAGCCACAGTTTTACCATTTTTTACTGAAATTGTGTTTACTTAAATCATCACTGTGCCAGTATTTTTTAGCTGTATCGAGCTAATTTTTGCTGTAAATCTTTACTGGGTTCGTGGTAATTAAATATTGGGCATTAATTTGTGATATGATACACTTTATTTTTACATTTAATGGTTATTTGAGCACATTTATTTTTTACCCGAAAATACTGAAAAATAACAAATATTCAAATGGGACAAAAAAGTAAGCACACGGACCCCCCATTTTTCTGCGTAATTTAGAAAGAACAACCCTTTCCCTGTTGATATGCAAAATATTAACAAAAGTTTAATACCAGAACTTTTTCTATTAAGGGCTAAATTTGGCAAAAATTGCTGAAAATGGTGCATTTTGTAGCTCAAAATTAAGGGGTAGGGATAGCATATGTCGTTATTCTGATAAAAAATATAAGTCTTATTGATCAAAAGTAAACTGGTATATTTTTAAAGAAGACAACCAGAAAATAAATTCTACAAACATCCATACATATCAAACACCTCATTAGGAAATTATGGCTTTAATCTCTTGTGTATATGATCAAAGCGGCAAAATTAATATAAAATCTAATATTTTTGTCAATTGGGTATCTTTGAGTGACAATAGCTCAAAAAACGAGCACACGGACATATGTTTTTTCTTCTATTTTCTTTTATGGCATGAACTCCTATTTCCAAAAATCTATATGAGAAAAAAAGTTTAATACAAGAAAAATTATGACTTCTCAGAGGAGTACATCCTTAAGTGTCACCTGAGGTTGGATACAGAATTAAACAAGGGCATGTGACACTATATGTTAGCCCATCAGACCCTTGAAGTCAGTCAGTGATCTTTATAAATTTGACTTTTTAAGCTACGAAGAGTATTTGGTTCAATCAAAGCTGTGAATTCAGAAGAAGATTTTTTGAATTTTTAGCCATTTTGATCGCGTTTGGCCCCGTCCCACTGTTCCCTGGTGGTTAACTCATTTCCTATAAAAAAATGAGGAAATAATGCTCATAAATGTGTTTTTCTTATAAAAACTCTAGTAAATTTGACTCCCTCCCCAAGGGAAAATTTGAGATCCCACGGCCATTAAATTCACAACTTTTGTAAAGGGCCTTAAGACCATGTAATCTATGAAGATTATCTGGTTCAATCAAATCTGTGATTTAAGAAGAAGGTTTAAAATACTACATTTATGTATGTCATGTTTATAATTCTCACAAAGTTTGACTAATACCCCTATGAAAACTGAGCAAATAATGTTCATAAATGTGTTTTTCCTATATAAACTATAGTAAACTTGACCCTGCCCCTGCCCAGAGGGAAACGTGAGACCACAGTGTTATATAATTTAAAATTTTTGTAAAGGATCTTAAGACCTTTTCATCGATGAAGAGTATTTGAATTTACCATTTCAAGAACTTCAAAAGAAACTTTTTGAATTTTTAGCCTATTTGACCCTTTTTGGCCTTGCCCCTAAGACCATGGGGGTGGGAAATTTATTAATATGATTCAATGGCCATCTCATACTGATAATTCTGACAACATTTGACTCATTTCCTATGACAAATGACCAAATAATGTTCAGAAAATTGTATTCCATTTATAAACTAAAGTAAACTTGACCCCCCTCCACAGGGGGAAACGTGAGACCACAGGGTTCCTTCACAATTTTGTAAACGACTTTAAGACCTTTTATTTCTATCTATTACGAATACTTGATTCTACCACATCTGTGTGTGAAGAAGAAATTCTTTGAAATTTTAGTCAATTTTAACCCCCTTTGGCCCTCCCACAGCTCTCTGGGACGTGGAGGCCATATAATTCACAGTTTAAATTGGCACTATGCCTTAGAAGGTTTGTACAAAATTTCATTGAAATTGCTTGAGCAGTTTTGGAGAAGAAGTCGACAATGTAAATTGTATACGTACATACAACAGACAACCCACGACTTCGTCTCAGGTGACCTAAAGATGTGATACGGAGTGGGTTAAGGTTTTTCTTATGTGAACATTTATAGCAGTCTAATGCGGTATTTATAGAAAGTGATGTCCAGTGCAATGTAAATTAACCTCTGACATATCTTAATTAATTATGTGAAGAAAAAAAATGCAAATTCTGCGTTTAAAACAGATGTTTAAAACCTATCGGAATTACTAGCTAAACTCGCAGAAAAACGGTCGATAAATCAATAAACCTTCCTTTTAAAATGTGCTATAAAATGTGAATATTTGGATAAATGAAATTCATGTTGAATAGCAAAGCATAATCACGACAAAGAATACATCTGATAGTGTAGGGTCTTTTGTTTTTGTAGCATAATATGCAACGCGACAAAGATTGTCTTTCTTATTCATCGCAAACCGTTAGCCTTTACGGTGTTTTTTTTTTCCATGTCGATCTAAAACCAACAGTGTCAAACAGCTGAGCTGGCGCTCACCACGACCGGAGCTGACTGGGCCCGGTGCTGGCTAGGACCGTGGTGTTGTATTTCGCTTCAAACAATTTTCCTCAACATTATGTCTTAACCTTGTAGCAATATTTGCCTGAGATATATGCCGTGATAGGTGGTTTACCTAATTATAAATCAAGATAACTGAGAATTTTGATATATTTTATTACAATTTTTTTTTATTCTTGATTTTTTGACAGCATTTGCCTCCCTTTAATCGTTCATATATATCTCAGACATACATGTACATGTGTACGCTTGTTACATGTTTAGCTTGTTACAAAATTTAACAAGACAAAGAAGAAAATAAATAAAAGTGGAAAATCAATGTACAAGAAACGTAAACAAAAAAGAAGGCGAAATACCTTTGTCATGAAGGTTTTTTTCTTGAAGAAATATATGATATATGTACAAAGAACATTTCTTAACTTTCTATATTATATATATATACATATACACACATGTATAAGCCATTTCACATTTTTTTACATTTACAAAAAGTGAAGTGGATATGTACTTGTAAACGTAGCAATAGGTCAAATTAACGATGAACCAAATATCAATTTTAAGTGATACAATATTACTAGAACCTTACAGATAATTGGCACAAGCTTTGAATAAAGAAATATCATTTTAGAGTACTTTAACATTACAAATGTTATATACCATATCAGAATTAAATAAAAAAAAATACTTATAGAAATGTTAGAGCTGAGACTTTGTCAGCATGTATTTAAAAGCGTTTAAAATATTTCCATAAGTTTAAAATGATTTCTTTATTTTAAAACAATTTTGCCACATGTTTAAAAAATATCTTTCTTTTTCTCTTTAGCGTTTAAACAACAAGAACTCAAAAGGATGGAGTCAATAGCTAATTCATTTGAAAACATACATTGGTAAATAACTCAGCGGGAACGTGGATGAAAATGCAAGAAAATAGAAACAACTATCAGTAACATTCAGATAAAGCTACAAAATACCATCCTCGATACTCCAGGGCTCCCGATCACTAGCGATCTCTACACCCCTGGACTATCTCATAGTAAAACTGGAGGCAACAGAATAGAACAGGTAATTTAGTCATTTGATGTACATCAAAAGAGCGTATAACGGTACACTGTGGTCGACTGTGTGGCTTTGATATTAGTCATCGCTCTCTCTGTAGTCTTCAAAGGAAATCTTTGCTGGCCTGTGATTGGTCAAATGTTTTCGGCTGAACTGCCTTCAATTTCACTATGAGATAGTCCAGGGGTATAGAGCTGACAAAATACATAATATCAATATACACTAAATCACTTATTTTAATCATAATGAGGAAAAACGGTATAAAGCTAGTATATCCGAAATAAAAGGCCAAAATAAATTCAAAGTAAAATCAAAATCATTTCTATGGAATATATATTCAGCCACTATAGAGCCTTCTTCAGTCCGAAATAACACTAACACACTTATTTTAAAAATCAGGTTAACCTCGATGTATTTTAACACGTGTACAGTAGACATATAGACATATAGTATTGCTCTAAGCATAGACGAGTTATCTATCTTTATGGGCCTCACAAGCGCCGGTCCCAGTCAGCCCCGGTCCCAGTGAGGGTCTCTAAAACCGCGATTCCATAATCCAGATGACGGACACAGTTTGCATAGTGTTGAAGGAACGACAACTCTTCGTATACGATTGGTTCGGTTGATATTTTATACTTACTCATGTTAAGTTATCGTTGAATGTTGTGTATAGTAACGAGGACTTCCGGTGAATTAAAGCCAAAAATTGATCATTGGATCTATTATGTTTATGGTGGCTTGACACGAACCTCTAGAAATGTCGTGATAAAAAGGTAATTTGTCACTTTGAAGTGCATCATTTGAAATTTATTGCATATGTTTGCCTTTGAATTTTCACCTTCATAATCATAGAATTGATAACAAGCTCACTCTACTGAACAAGCACCTGCTGCAACCAACCAGTGTGCAGAACATGGACAATGTAACCAAATAATTAACAACATATTTGATTCATCCAACATAAATGTGATGTATCAGTGTTATATTGAGCGTGATTGCGATATAATACAAATGACGAATAACTATTACTCATTTTGTTTATTTTATTTGATTAGATAATCGGTCAAAAATTGGCATCCGGAGTGTCAGAATGGTCTTTGACTAAGACAGGGCATGAATAAGAGACAGTGAACTATGGAGAGTAGGAGTCACTTTGGTACCAACCTGTCTCACAGCTTCAGTATGCCTAGCCTGGCTGAGGGTAGCGAGCCAATCAGCGAGGCTGAGGAACTCCTCGAGGTGACACATGTTTCACTTTAGTTTACAACTGCTATTTTGTGTAAATCATACATACATGTTATGTACCATGTTCAATTTGTGTCATGAAAGATAAACAATTAGAAATATTATGTAGGCATATTTTCAGTACATGTAAATGGTAAATAAAGACAGATTGCAAGATAGTTAATTGTTAGATTCTCTAAAATTGGTTTATTTGATAAACTATTACAGAGATTTACAAGTGTAAGTTAATTATCATCATAGGTAAAGACACTGAAGGAGAGAGGAGATGAAGCCATGCACATCCATGACTATGGAGAAGCTGTAAAACTCTACAATGAAGCCCTGGAAATAGATGACAAGAATGTAGAGGTGTTGATGGCTCGGACAGCTGCCTACCTTGAGGAGGGGGACTTCATCAGGGCACTCAGGGATACAGAACAGATGATTCTGATTGAGGCAGACAACCCAGAGGTAGGCTATAATAAGGATGTGTAATGGAAAAATGAAATTTACCTTAGCTGTATGTGTCAGGGTTTACCCAGAACTTTCCAGCCTAGACTGATCAAAGAATGTGGTCAAAGATAATATCTGAAACACTTTTCCCTTCTCCACAAATTTACAATGTCATTTTATTCTATGTGCAGTTTCAGTTTCAACAAATTTCACCAATAAAAATTTGACAAAGGATTTGACAACATGCATTGTATATAAGATATCTCCCTATATTTGATGTACATGATCTTTTTACAAGGTATCTAGAGATAAAAATGTTTTTAAAAAAAAACAAAATAAAATTGACATTAAAATACATGTATTAAGAACTATACATGAATCATTTGATAATATTGGTTATGTCTCTTGTGCACCTTTTATCATCTGACATCTCAGGTTTACAAGCTACAAGGAATTACTCTTTTCCACATGCACCAAAACCGTGAGTCCATCAATGCCTTACTGACTGCCCTCGACCTTGACCCTGACAATGCCGAGGACATCACTGATCACATTGCTGCTGTGGTTGGAAACATTTGTAACTTGTCCATAGATCTGGCTGAAACATTACTGGGTAATAACTTAGTGCTCTTCATACATTGTAGAGTGGTGACAAGATATAGGTGCCATTTTCCACAATATGGTTTTGAAGTCTTTTGGCTTGAAAACATGACCAGTACCTAAAATTAATCTCAAATGAGTCTTTAATAAGATAAGTATTACATAACATTTACAATAAAGAACAATAAAGAAATTTTCTTTTTCATTTCAGATTTATTTAAGCAATTGATTATTTCACTAAAATGCTGTGAGAAACATTAGCTGAAGAAGAATTTTTTTTCAAAATGAAATGTTGTAGTTATCTATTATTAAACATAGTCAGCTTTGTGATCTTATTGATGGATTGCACATGTTTTAAAACTTTAGTTGTATTTTGTATTCGTTTGACAGATATGGATGCCTATAAGAAGCTGAGCGAGGTTGGTGTATGTCTATTCCAGGCAAAGAAATACGACATTTGTGTTAAAGTACTAGAATCTGCCCAGAAGTTCCAAACAAATCAGAAAGGCATCACCATGCGTGTGTTACTAACCATGGCTAATGCTCACTCTGCCATGAAGCATAGTGAGCAGGCCATCAGTCTCTACCAGGAGTGTTTGTCCACTGCCATAGCTACTCACGAACAAATCTACCAGACCAAAGCGCTGGTGAACATTGCCACCTTGTACCTAGAGAGTGGCGATCTCCACCAAGCTATAGTTTACTACGAGAAACTACTACACCTCGAGTCAGAACTTATAGAGGAGTTCGGAACTGAGGATCATATTCCGGACTTCTGGACACGTGAGCTACAATGTGGCCTCCATCTGAATCTCAGCATTGCATACAAGTCTATTGGTAACATGCATTGTGCAGTGGTTCATGCTAGGCAATATACTAACCTATTAGACAAGTACAACTTGACTGGAAAAATCATTGGTGAGTCGTATCACAATGCAGGGATGCTCAATGAAATTCTCGGAAACTACAAAGAAGCTTTGAAAAATTATGAAATGTATTTAAAAAATTCTAAAGAAGCAGGAGATAAGAAAGGTGTGGCTCAGGCGTATGGCTGTCTTGGAAGTGTTTATGCATCTCTTCGCAACTGGAAACTATCTGTTACCTATCATGACCAATATATCGCAATCGCTGACAAATCCAAAGACACTAGAATGATGACAATATCCAGGGAAATGTTAGCGGATACTTACATGTTGAAGGGGGACTATGAGGCAGCAGTACAGAATTATGAAGCTATGTATAATGCATGTATACGGACAGACTATAGAGGTAAAGCTACTGCTTTGTGTAAAATGGGAAACGCTTTTCGTGATCTGAAGAGAAAACAGTATAGCATACATTACTACGAGCAGGCCTACGACCTAGCTCAGGACTACTTCTACTCTGACATACAGACACTCTGTGAATTTAACATCGCTTGTATAAAACAACATTCCACACAAATGATGGACATTGAGTTAGCAAGGAAACATTTTTCGAAATTAATTCCATATTTGGAAATGAAAATACGTGAACATCAGGATGAAGATACCCATTGTCCCCTAGAATACCACCAACAGTTATCGCAGTGTTACGATGGTATGCAGTCTGTTCTAGCCAAACTGGGCAATAAAGACGAATGTCTACAATTTGCAGAGATGTACCGGCGACGACACCTGACACAGCAGCCCGGGTACCTAGCCTCGTTGTCGTTAGGGCTGACCAGTTATAGTCATGGTTCAGTACTTGAGGTGTGGAGCCCTGACCGTATCAATCGCTTAGTGAGCCAGCAGAGTGCGTATGTACTGTTCTATTCCCTGATAGACAGTCACTTGTTGCTGTGGGTACTGGCGCCAGGTCAAGGGGTTGTACGGTTCTACTCTCGTAAGGCTGAGGACGACAAAAACATGGTACAGCAGGTCAGTATACAGTAAACAATATAATTATGAGCTATTTCAATCACAAGCTATAGTCACCGTAGTGAAACTAAAGTGTGATCAAACTTATTTTAGTTTCATTTTGTGCACATGTGCACAGACACAAGAAATTGTAATGAGCATGTCTTATTGACTAGAGCTCAACCACCAATTTCCTTTAGTCGTTCAACGTTAACTTAACTTCTTATGCACATACGTAATTTTTTGAAAACATGGCAGTGATTGGTTGTGGCTTATTACGCATTTTTAATTTCAACAAATAGAACAGCATTACCATAGTCATTAGTCAGTGATTGAATTCACTCTATATAAACAACTGTGAAAGTGTAGTCTTTAATTTATATTATACATTCTGTATTTTCGATGTCAACAAGATTTTATTGATTTTAATTAAAACAGTGAATATATCGGATATCAGGCTACCCTTATTTAAGTCCTTTCCAACTTGGTTATTAACATATATACATTCTGTATTGAAATGTATATGAGAAGATATAATTAACACCAAGTGAAGTCTATGGAAACCATTTATTTATTTGTGAAATACTTCCCCTTTGTAACTATTGAACAATTAATACCATAAGCAAAATTACATGACTGATTTTTTGTATTATAGTATGTCCTTTAAAAACATAATACTCATAAGAATTACTCACTCAGTAATGTTGAGAAATAAGGATATTTCTGAAACTACATAACTTACAAAGTATTTTTAATATATTATAAATATGAAGAAGACATGATATTGTATAATGTATTTTATGTTGATCAATGGGTGACACTTTAAGTAAACCAACATTTTCAACTTCCTTAAACTCAAAAACTGGTTGCCCCGGGCATCAGGCAAATGGATTTCAACACCCCTGTTTAATAAATTAATTTATTATTAATATTATCTTATTGTATGTTTTTAAAAATAACATCAAATGGAAATAATTATTTTCATTTTTCATTCATGTGTAGAAAATTGACTGTCAAAGTGCTTTATCTTAAAAATAAACTACCATATGATGGACTATTTATATCCAACCTTTTTCCTTTTGGAGAATGTAATATTCATATAAACTCCTGAGATCATGTAATACAACCAGATTTTAAGTACTGCTGTATAAAACATTAGAATAAACCAGAATTACCACAAAGGAGCAGATTTAACATGGATGATTCTCCTTCAGGTAAAAGACACTTTAGATGAAATGAGGGAGTATACTGATCGTAAGTCACTACAAAGCTCCTGTGAGAACAGGTGCTTACCTCCAAAAGATCTGGAACTGGAGTTAGTTAGGAAAAAAAACTTGATGCTAGGGAAGACTGACAGTGACTTAAAAAAGACTACATCGGAAGAGGATGCCTCCATGGAAAAACCCCTAAAAACACCAGCACGCCGACTATTTGACCTGTTACTGGCTCCAGTAGAGGACATCCTGATAAAACTGGAGCCTAAAAGTCCTCTTATCATCATCCCAGACAAACAGCTCCATCACTGTCCTTTTGGTATCCTACAGGACTGGTATTCCAGGTAACTACGTAAGGGACATTTTTATGTTAGGTTTTTGATGGTCAATGGGTGAAAGTATCTGAAATTCTCCCACCTGTCCTTGATTCCCTCTGGGTTGATAGAAAAAGCCCTCATGAGGCATTTGCTAGGTTCTGGCCGTAGGTCATTGTGTTTTTACTGGGAACTCTGGCTTTAATCAACCTACTTCATTTATATACAACGCAGCAGCCAATGTTTATAAGTGAATAGGACATTAACACAAATTCCAGTAGAATTGACTCTTCATGTTTGCATATTTCGATATTAATTATTATAGTATTTTCTAAATTACATATTTTCCTATTTTATTTTAAATTTCAGGTATCTGTATGACCGATTCCGCATTACCTACCTTCCAAGTCTTCTTGCATTGGAGAAAGTTATAAACAATGAACTTAATCACTTAAGAGAGAAGGATGATTTAGAGTTTGAACGGACACAGGCACGGAAGGGTGGTCTAAGTAAAGTGTTGTCCTTAATGATGCCATCTGCCAGTACGACACCCGGCGAAAACTCAAGTGTGGCCTCGTCTGAGGCCATTATAGACCTGAAAAAGGTGTCCAACCCTCGACTTGTCACATCCAGCATGTCCAGAGGAAAGACGCCAGTAAAAGACAACACAAAACTCTCGGATGACCTCAATAAAGTATCTACAAGGCAGTCCACTCAGATTCTACCTGGAATCTCTGAGTTTTCCGGCACGGAGGCAGCCAGTTTACAGCATTTACCTGTAGAGAAACTGAACCCAACGATAAGTGTGTTGTCGCCGCGACCAGTTATAGGTTACCCTGTACTTCCAGACAAGATGTTAAACATCCACAACTACTCCACTCTCACCACCCGGACCTCAACTGGTACTGACATTACAACCTCGGCTCAGTGTATCACCCAGTTTGAGCAGGTTTCCAGTCAAGACAGATGTATGGTGATTGGTAATCCCATGCTCCCGGAAAAGTAAGTTTATTTAAATGTCCCCGAAATATAAATAAGTTTGATACTACCAGAAAAAAGTTTATTTTAATGTCCCCGAAATATGAATTACATTAATACTACCAGAAAAGTAGGTTTTGATAGTTGAATGTGCGTGGAAAAGCAAACTGATTAATGATGTTCTCAGAAAAGTATAAGATAAATTATGTACAAAAAGAAAGTTATGTGTATTTTTTTATAGATTTTGTTTTAATTTCATTTGAACTCTGCCAATTAGAAATTTTGCAATTACTATGCTGTAAGATGATATCTTAGTCACATGTGTAAGATATCAACTTACCCAAAGTTAGCATATATCTTATTATAGTTTAGGGACAAGTGTACTAATCATGAATATTATATAAAAATCAAAAATCATTCAATCTTGTGTTAGGAAGAGTATCTTTAGTTTAATAGCTTTAATGACAGACTCATTCAATCAATATCACTTTCTTTTGAAGCTCTATTGTTCGATTAATGTGATGCATTTGATTAAGTTGTTAATCACGAAATGTAAGACATTATAGAAGAGAATACTTCCAGACTGATGCTTCATGGGCGTGAGTGGAGGCCATCGTTGTTGGACCTAGACTGGGCACGTCAGGAGTGTAAAACTATCGCCTCGTACCTAGATGTTGACGCCATCACAGGTTGCGAGGCCACGAAGGAGCGCTTCCTACAGGATGCTCCCAAGGCCACAGTCCTACACATAGGTAAGGTTTTCTGGATTTAGTCCATTACAGTGTTAGAGTTGGTTTGTTCTGAATATTATATTAGTGTTGACAAAGGTGGTTATAGGTATATCACATTTCTCACACTCCTTCAGTTTTGTGATAACATAATAGTATATGAGTTGATATTAGGCTACTGACATTAGGCAAATTGAAGTTCTAAAAAAAATTGAAACATTCTGTGGTATTCAAGTGATTGATTTCTTGTTTCAGCTTCCTATGGGTGTTATAAGGAGGGATTACTTGTGTTCAGCCCCAGTCCCGTCCAGTTGGAGGAGGGGCCCCCTAAGGAGTCCTCCTATCTAGTCACTGTTGAGGATATTCTGGATCTAAAGTTGTCGGCCCAGCTCGTCGTACTAAATGTGGGCTATAGTCCCTACCGTCTCAAAGAGACCATCAACCCTGGCTATGAACTGGCTGGTGCTTTCCTGGCAGCCGGTAGGTATATTTATACACTAAAGGTCAATCATCAATATGCAATTCTCTTGATCTGAGAGTCTATTAAAGAGCTGGAATGTGCAAACTTAATTTTCTAGCTCAGCTACTGTATATTTTATCTGATTTCCATGATGAACAGACATTTAACATCATTGTTCATTGCAAAGATGATTTTCTGCTTATATGAGCTTAATTAAGAAAAAATAAGAAAAAAAACCATTGCCCACTGATAGATCATCATTTAAACTCTTTTCATAATATTCTAAACTTTATCTTACACCTAATTGAGGAGAGAAATCACAAGTCACTGTATTATAGTTTGAGATATGCTATTCCAACAAAACGTTTTGTGAGCGACTGAGTTTTGGATCATCAAACCACTAAATATTTAGATAAAATATGTAACACTGGTAATGTACTCACTGATATAGGTGCAGAGTGTGTACTTGTGTATGGCTGGCCCTTACCTAACGAAGCAGTCAATAAGTTCTACTTTCACTTCTACGCTAACCTACAGAGTGGTACTTATTTGACAGCAGCAACAACCACTGCTCTTCAGGCAGTCAGAGAGGACAACAGGTCTGTATTATATCTACAGAAACGTATCAATTATGTCTTCTATTGTATTTCTTTACTGTTTTTGTCACATGAAACCTGACTTCAAGATGATAAGTCATATTTGTGTAAACATTTCAACATTTCTTGTCTGGGCAATAATTTTTTACTCTTTTAAATTTTCTGATGAAACCTTCAAGCATGTGATGCTCATGTATCATTTTTAAACAAAATTCAGTGCAATGAAACTAATTCTTTTCCACCCATAGGCTAAGGATTAACACCAAAGTGATGCCATTTGTCCTTTAATTTTTATTATTTTGAGACAATATGTTTTTGTTCAGAAATGCATGTCTCTGGTTATTGGTATGAATATAAAAGGAAACCAAATTGATTTGTTCTAAATGGAGTTTAATGTTTTAAAGATATATAATTAGGTTAGTGTTGTGCTCAAGTAACAAGATTATAACCTTGGTATAATTATATGAAATATAAAACTTTACTCGTTGGATTGAAGGAATGTCATTAAGACACTAACCCTTTACAGATTATATACATTGATAATAATCCATTTTAACCTTGATTCCAGTTCTATTGTATTATATGTATAATGGTACATCTCAGTATTATAATTTCCATGATAGATTCAGCGAGCCGTACTACTGGTGTCCGTTTCTGTTGGTGGGTAAGGATGTGATGGTGAACCTGAAAGAGATCCGACATTCCCAGTTGGACCAGACGCTTGATAAAACAGAGAAGACAGTAGAGGAAGAGATTGGACAGGAGATACTCAACCCCAAGTCTTCACTGCCCAAAGGTGATAACCACATAACATTGAATTATAATCACGAATCACGAACTTTATATCCACTGCCCAAAGGTGATAACCACATAACATTGAATTATAATCACGAATCACGAACTTTATATCCACTGCCCAAAGGTGATAACCACATAACATTGAATTATAATCACGAATCACAAACTTTATATCATCACACAAGTTGTGCAGAAGGCTTCTGTCATTGGAATCAAATCTGATTCTTCTTTAAGCTGTTTTTCAAAATTTGTAAAATTTTGTGGATTTCATCACACACTGTTACGCTCTGTCATTTTTGTGACAGTTACTCTTCTTTGCATACACTGCAAATGCCATTTCATCAAAAGTTTTCAAATTGAGACCAAATTGTACTTGTGCACCAGATATTATATTTCCTGTTCGGGTATGCTTTTGTGCCTGTTTGAATTAAGTCTTCTTTGTAAGTTATAGGCGTATGTGAGGACACTAACTATTGACTATTTTTTTATGGTTCTTCTCAGGGAATTCTAACTTTCCTTTGCCATTAATATTTAGCTCTTTCTTAAATAGACATCTGCAATCATAGCCTAGCTTTAGATAATGTGAAGTGATGTTGATGTTTTTGGTTGCAGTGCCTGTAAGAGAGGATCACTTGCTTACTCTGCAGTCCCTACTGGGCACTATACTCTATCACCACACCAAGCAGCCACATGTTGTCCCAGAGCTGATCGACTTGGTAAGTATCAGGCATTTTCATTGGATATCCTGTCTGAACTGATAGACTTGGTAAGTAACAGGGATTTTTATTGGATATCCTCTCAGAACTGATAGACTTGGTAAGTAATATGCATTTTCATTGGATATCTTATCTGAGCTGATAGACTTGGTAAGTAACAGGGATTTTTATTGGATATCCTCTCAGAACTGATAGACTTGGTAAGTAACAGGGATTTTCATTGGCTATTTTATCTGAAATGATGGATTTGGTAAGGTAACAGGCATTTTCGTTGGATATTCCCTCAGAACTTATACACTTACTTAAGTAACAGCGACTTCCATTGGCTATTCTTTCTGCACTGATGTACTTGATAAAATAAGCATCATGTATTTCCTTTGGCTGTTTATTCCTAGCTTGTGAAATGCTATTCAGTGGGTTTATATTCAATGACCTTTATTCCTATTAGGCCATATCAAACATAATAATTTGATGCTTAAGATATAGATTTCAAACTAGTGTACCTAATAAGTTTTTGGGCCACCGTGGCCGAGTGGTTTAGATGTCTCGACAAATATGACCACAAGCCCTCCACCTCTGGGTCTTGAGTTAGAATCCCATGTGGGGCAGTTGCTAGGTACTGACAGCTGGTCGGTGCTTTTACTCAGGGCACTCTGACTTTCCTCTACTAACAAACCTGGCACGTCCTTACATGAACCTGGCTGTCAAATTAACTTAACCCAAAAACCCAGAAATTTGAGCATTGACAACATTTTAACAAAACCATCATACCACATATGGACGTAAATTGATATTATTACATATGATATACATTATATTGGGTATGATAGCTTCGGTAATTGGTCTCTTTGTTTCCAGCTTGACAGCTCCCTGAAGAGACTCCATACTGAGGAACTTAACCAACAGACAACAAACTTGTCTCTACACCTTACAGGAAGTATTGGTGGCCTTGACCTACTCAAGTGTCTCGGCTTCCATTTCCAGGCTAAAGGGGCCACCCTGTCTAACCCCTATGTGGTGTATCCCCACTGGAACAGGGATGAACTACTTGTGCCTTGTTATGATGCTCTGAGGGCAGTGAGTGGTGAGTGAACTGGATTTAGTTTGCCATTACCTTAATTTTTATAATAGCAATGTGTCTTATAGAACCATGATAGCATGACTGAAACATTTACATTATTCACTGCCTAAATGGCAGCTCCTGCTGTTCGATTCACAGGAAATTCAGAAAGACCTTCCCTAGATACCAATGTCCAAATAATTTTTTGATGATATTTGAACTTCTGTGACTGTTTTATCCATTAGAAATTCTTAATGTTTATTATTCATTATATTTCTTGATTTCCGTTGTCTAACTAGTAAACTGAGTTTTTAACTAACTGATATTTAGTGATACTGTATTGGAACCCGTTCAATGACAATCTCCCAAAGGATGAAGAGAAAAAATACTTTTATAGCCATCAGGGTATTTTTTATTAAAGGTCAAATTGTATTGAAAGTGGTTATTTGGAACCCCCACCCCCTCAAAAAATAAGTATTCTCATTAGGCAAGTAATTGCTACAGTGAGATGGTTGCTGAGATGGTTTTACTGTATGTGTGTTTCTAGATACTTTGGTTTTCCTGTCCTGCTAATGATTTTGTTATCTTTCAACTCTATCAAGAAAATATCATCTTCATAAGTAATGAGCTAGTATATTTGGACAAACAAAAATCTGGCAATTGATAGTTGATTTCCCATTGAAACAAAAAGCTATCTATAATAGCCCTGTTCATGGGTTAAAAAGTATTGACTCTATAGCCACTCCTGTTGTGATTCATTGGATAATATGGCCTGTATGTCCTATAGATATGGGAGTATGTGTTTACAGAAATCACTAAGGATACCACATGTACAGAGAGGATCCACAGCATGCTTCCTCTGTCACAGGACATGGTCTCTCTTATCATTGACCTGGTACGTTACAAGTCTACCTTTACAGATGTCTGTACTAGTGTAATACAGTAAATATGCCGCACAATCATTTATCATTATGTATACAGTAGATATTCTACAACATCGCACAACTTTAAAAATAATTTTTCTGTACATATATACAGTGTGTATTCTGCAATGTTGCACAAATAAATTATTTAACATGAAATATAATTTGAACACCTGACATATTATTTGTTATATATCTGCATGGTAAATCTATATACCCTACACAAATTAAATGAATTTCATTGTTTCTACTATTACGTATACAGCAGATTTTCTAAGACATTACGATTTATTTGTTTCATAAATAATCTACAACTTGACAGAAGAATGCAGCAATGCATTGGCTATGGCTCTTAATGAATATCCTTTGATACCATAATGAATCTTCACAAAATTATTCCATATAATTACTGTACCACTGCTTTAGATTAATCTTGTATATTGAAATCAACGAGATTTGTTGTAGTGAATGATACACGTATTTCCTTAATTTTCAGACAAGCATCACTAAACATGCTCCTGAAATCCAACTAAAGGTTAATGATCTTTCTGTGAGGCCTCTGTGGCAAAATCCATCAGTGAAAAAAACTCTCAACGCAATAGGCTTCCATCAAATTGGTCTCCTGCTCAACTTTAATCGTACACCTCAGAACAAGTAAGGCCTAGCTCAATATCTTAACTACAAAACTGCATGTTTTAATAGATGAGCTGTTACATTTCATTTACCAAATCTACTGATAAAACAATATTGATTAATTTTGTTTTACAACAACAGCCATGGAATTTACACCATGCTTGTTAATCTAGATGAAATCAAACAAGCAATCTAACTTAACAAAGAAACGTCTCTGATAGATGAGAGAGAGAATTGATACCAGTACTTACATGCATGTTAACCAATGTTGTTTTGATACTTAAGTTATTCTTCTGTCATTCCTCCAGGACCCTGCTGACCGCCGTCCTTCAACTGTTCCTAGCCTTGAGTGCCTATAAGAGTCAGGTATTATTGTACAGACTGGATGTCAATCTCTTAGGGAAGCCTGGAACAACAAAGGCTATTAAGGTAGGCCTTTATATATGTCAGTCATTTTATTCGAAAAAATGCATATTTGGTGTATTTCTCGATCTTTGACAAGCAAAGATGACATTGCAATATTTCTAGAAATATTTTACATATTTGCTTTGATTTTTTTTTTAGCCTACAATGTTACAGGAGGTTGGTCGCCTACCTTCTCTTACTCCACTTCTGCTCCCAAGGAACCAGGTAAATGTAAACAGTTCTACAACATATATAAACAACATATATGGTAAACCAACTTCCTTTCACAGCTACTCAATTTCGAGATTTTTAATCCAACACAAGTGTGCAAAGATATTAACGTTCGCGAATTTGAAAATTAAATGCAAATATACCGTATTTTCCTGACAATAAGTCTCACCTGTGTATAAGTTGTAAAGGCCTTTTTAAAAAAAATCATTATATCAATAAAGGTTCATGTATGTTTGTGGTTTTAAACATTAGCAAAAGTAAATCGCACGCAGAAAAAGTTAGTGTACAGTTTTGTTTTATTGAAGATGCTCCACCGCCAAGAGAGCATAAACAATACTCATCATTTTAACAATAATTGGTGTTTAATTGTGTATATATATGTCTAATTAACACAAAAAATGATATAAAATAGTTCATTTTTCTGTTGGTGCTTGCGCAATAAGTACTTAATTCCATAAAGGACACAGTGCAAAGGATGTTTTTGGGGATACAATTAATTATTTTTAAAGTTTTTATCTTGAAGTAAAATTAGAAGCTCAAACTTGTCAATGGTGATATTGGTGTAATGTAAATAACTTTTGTAACTGGAGAAAAATACTATATTGTCTGCTCCTGTTTTTGATAGAGAAAAAGTACCATTTGTCAGCAGTGGAGCATCATTAAAGATCAATTCCATTAGAGGTTGAGGCCTTGGAAAAAAAATAAGCAATAGAGCTCATTACAATGTATAAACAAACACGATAATGATGAGAGAACAATTTGTATTGAAATCCATTCAGAACAATGATAAATTCGACATGAGTTGTAAAGAATAATTTCAATTTGACATGTGAGAATCTATATTCATTGATAGGTGATATTGCACCATTGTTCTAGCCAATTATGTTACTGAAAGCAACATCATTATAAGTTATGATATCTGATGATATTATAACATTAATTTTAAGCCAATATATATGTTTTTTTCACAAGTAAGACTAGACAACAAGGAAAACGTAAAAGTCGTTTTACAAATGATATTGCAAGAGTAGAATTAGTCACTATCAACATGAAGTCGCTTAAGCAGGCTTTGAATTAGTCACTATAAATATGAGATCACTTAAACAGTCTTTGAATTAGTCACTATAAACATGAGGTCACTTAAGCAGGCTCGCTTGAATTAGCAGGCTTTGAATTAGTCACTATAAACATGAGGTCACTTAAGCAGGCTTTGAATTAGTCACTATAAACATGAGGTCACTTAAGCAGGCTTTGAATTAGTCACTATAAACATGAGGTCACTTAAGCAGGCTTTGAATTAGTCACTATAAACATGAGGTCACTTAAGCAGGCTTTGAATTAGTCACTATAAACATGAGGTCACTTTAAGCAGGCTTTGAATTAGTCACTATAAACATGAGGTCACTTAAGC
The DNA here is from genome assembly GCF_041381155.1 of Argopecten irradians. NCBI lineage: Eukaryota > Metazoa > Mollusca > Bivalvia > Pectinida > Pectinidae > Argopecten > Argopecten irradians. The sequence goes on along the minus strand of NC_091137.1, from coordinate 26,954,320 downwards.
AGCTTGAATAGTCTTAATGAGGTCACTTGAGGCTTTGAATTAGTCACTATAAACATGAGGTCACTTAAGCAGGCTTTGAATTAGTCACTATAAAACATGAGGTCACTTAAGCAGGCTTTGAATTAGTCACTATAAACATGAGGTCACTTTGCAGGCTTTGAATTAGTCACTATAAACATGAGGTCACTTAAGCAGCCTTGAATTAGTCACTATAAACATAGGTCGCTTAAGCAGGCTTTGAATTAGTCACTATAAACATGAGGTCACTTAAGCAGGCTTTGTTGTTGGTTCTGCAGGTAACAGGGTGTCAAAATAATACTTGCTGCACATGTTGATTGTAAAGGCAACTTCATTTGGGATATTTTCTTTCCTGTTCCTTCTAAATTACTTAATTTTTCCTGATGGCTCCTTTTATAAGGTGAGCTATGGCTTCTTTCTCCAGGTCGAGACAAAATTTGGTTGTTTTTCTGTTTAATCTGCCATAATTTAGGGCTACTTAATTTGAGACATTATATTTCATATGGTTTATATTTGTTTTCTTTTAAAAGTTACGAATGAGTACACCTTGGTTAAGTCGAGCAGAAAAGGCTGATGAGATGGATGAGAAAGTCAAGTTAGCACGTGGGTAAGTGCCTTTGGGTAACATGAATCTAAGTTTCTGATAGTAAGCACAAAGATAAGAATCTTAAAAATCAAGTTAACATAAGACCAGGTTTATTAACATGATGTCTTATAAAATCTTATTATCAAATGTAGTTACCTGGATTATAAATGTTGTACAAAACCCAGCAAGAACTATCCATACAAAATAAAACAATAGTAAGCGTCTCATTAAATCTAGAAACAACAAGGATAAACGACTGACATAATTAATTTAGCACAATGATACTTGCTATATAAAATTACATAAAAATAATTAAATGGCTTTAAAAATCAGTTGTTGTTGAAATCTTTACTTAGTTAAGACAAAGTTCCTTCTTTCAGATATAAAGTATATTGTTAGAGTATATGAATTTCATAGAAATTTCACCGTTTGATTTCTAGGAAATCTGACCTTGATGAGCGATACACAGAGTATCAGGAAAGAGCCCGGACCTGGCATCAGATAACTGTTGTGGCTCAGGTAAGGCTTCTGGCATATGTGTTCTAAATCTCTCATTCAAACTTCGTCAGTCGATGTTTCTGTAAAACAGGAAAGCTTATAGAGTAACATCTGTCAGAAAAGTGACCCTTTTACGGAAAAAAGACCATGAGAACATTAAAACATGATGAAGTAATCCCAAAAATATATTTATGAAAGTAGGCCAACAAAGTTGATGTTGAAGAAGTTGTAGTCTACCAAATGATAGATGTTGGTAATTAGATAATAATTTTAAAATTCATTTGAAACGTTTCAAATTATTTATATTAAGTTCTGGTCATCTAATAATTTGATATCAGTAATTCATTTAAGATGGAATCATTGAGTTACATCAGTAGAATATATGTTTTACCTTGAAGTGATATGCCAATACCTTCATACTACCATCATTACGATAACCGCTTCACTATTGGTTGATGCTAACACCTTAACGATGTTCATTACAAAATACAATGTTTAGTCTATAAATGGGATGTCTGATAAAGAATAAACAGCAATGAAAGAGTAGTTTCTATTGGTGTAATTAAATTTTAACTCCTTATTTAAATACATTAGTCGGAATCTGTCAAGGTAAGCTAAATGCATGCATATTATCGAGTGGATATTGTCTTATTTTGTTGATTAGGTTTTGAACTTTGCCAGGTACAAGTACAAAGTTTATCTGAAAAGTAAAACTTTGCTTGGAGGTCTTGGACATGATTTATACAAAATTTCTCTCTTTCCAGTAGGCAACCAGCTTGTTTGATTTTGCCCATAAAGAAAAAAAACGTACATACAAACCTAAAACTAATCGATGATTACCAGACTTTCTCATGGTCTTGTCGAAAGATAAAACTAATCATCATTAAATACATTTTTATTCCTGTATGTACCACTAGATGTGTTGGTAATGCAATCAAATACTTACTGTTGACAGTGTCAAATCAGGAATCACTTTTTTGTTCATTTCATACACATTTTATGTTTGTGCTGCTTGAAGTGTCATATATGTACATCGAATATACATGAGACATTGTATTTTGCTGTTATATTGCCTTATTGTTAATTGGATGAATTGATCAGCAAATATATGTGCTATTTTGTGGGGGACCTTTGAAAATGGTATTAAAAATATATATTGCCATTAGACAGAACATTTGTGTATGTTCTTTGCCCCAAGCGCACTCAGAAATGGTCATTTCAGAACACATAAGGTAATTTTAATGATATATCGTGTACATAGACAATGATTTTGTACGAAAGAATAATGTTCAAAAATCTAGTTCAATTTGATAATTATAGTGGTGAGCTGGCAAAAACCCTGAGTGGTGTATGGAAAGTGAAACTGCCACAACAACCATATTAAAATTAAAATGCTAAAAGTAGTCAATGAGTGACTATCGAATAAAACGTTTCTTTAAATCTATGCATGTTGTGTTTTTTGTTAAATTGAAGTTCTTCTATTAGTGTTATTGATTTCTGTTATCGCTTTGTTTGGTTTTTGTTTATTTGTGGCTGACTTCGTTGTTGTGTTGTTGCTATTATCATTAGTTTTCCGTATGGTGTTTTCCTTTCATACTGCTGTGTGTCATCTTCGTACTGTCTGCTTTCTGATCTGTGTCTTTTGTTCAGTATTTTAATAGTATCATTGTTGATCAATACAACATTGATACTATTTTTGAGCATAAATCGCCATGAGGAAATCGCCCTGTAATGTAGTCTGTCTTTTGATATATTAGTTTTTATTTAATAATAATGATGTTTGTATCATTTGTTTTCGATGACACTTTCAGCGAATCTATCACTCCTAAAAGCCAAATAGGCTGTAAATTCAATGGAGTCATTATATCGCCAAATAAAAGGACTATGGATGAAATGAATGTGTATACATTGCATTTGTGTTTTTGCGTGTTTTCTAGTAAATATATCTTTAAGACTTCCTATCAAATGGGGGATAATTGTATTTATTTATTGTAATTATAAGTTAATAGCCTAAATATTTGCCATCCGATACTGAATTGCGATTTTTTTATCGATTTTTATTTATATTGTCTGTCTATTGTGACCTAGATTTATATGACGGTTATCGCTGTGACCTAGATTTATATGACCTATGCCGTCGATGAAGTAATGAGAAATATTCAACCAGACCAAATCGTTTTATCGTCTGTTTCTGTTTTTCAGGAGTTTACGTACATATGTCTATTCGATTTCGGATTATGATTTTATAATGAATTCGGCGTTTTAACACGAATTTTATTTTAGTTGTCCCGTACATTGAATTTAATGCAAGTAAATAATAATTCTTGTTACCATGTAATAATGTAGTGTATGCTGTTTTCCAGGCCAACGAATCTCTTTCTAAGTTTGGTCGTCCGCGCACCACGCCGACCAAAGTGAAAGTCCTGCCAGGTGCTAGTGCATCACGTGAGAGAATACCCGTTCAGCGCGAGCACATGATGGGTATTCCGGAGGTGGATCAGAGACGGGACTATGCTCAATACGTTTTACAGCAGAGGCTGAATAATATAGACCTGAGACATCGCAATGACGTGATGAAACTGTACCTCCCTTATATACAGAGTACATGAAGGTCTTTCACTTCACAGGGGTAGACTTGAAGTATTGTATGATTTATAATTTATTTGCAGCAATGGTTTAACCAATTTCATTAAAGGGGTTAAACTGAATAAACACAATTTTCGGTAGAATGACATTGTTACATGTTGATGACATTAAGACGTAATTAGACAATACCCACTTGTTTCATATTAGCACGTTATACATTATCCTGAATTACATCATCATTTACATCAGAAGAGAAGTATTAAGTAGTGCGTGTTGGCTTTGAGGTTTTCGTATACTACAGATTCGTGTAGAATATAAATAGACACAGGAAGGATTGGTTCTGATCTGCAAAGAAGCACCATGCATGCCAACAGACGTATTAAAATGTGGAAGTGATGCAATGTGTTTGTGATAGAACTATTTAAACGAGATGATCACAGGATTGTATGAACCTATTGGTATAAAGATTTTCCCTACTGTTACAGATACATAATTATATAAATATTTGTGATATAAATATTGCCAAACAATTGGAAGGTAGATCTGATATTTGTTATTTTTTATATACAATGTACTGTGATAGTCTATTTAGTTATGTGTTTTATGTTTACGGTAAAATCAGCCAAAATGTTTAATCATATCGGTATTTTATCTTTAGATGTGCTAATAACTGTACTTTTATGTGATAAATATTAGGTGTGTTGATAATTGTTGAGCTTTTGTTTTCTGGATGAAATTAAATCTGAAATCAAAATGTATTGTATTATTTTTTTCTGTGATAGCACATATGACATGAAAATGTATATAAATGTTTTGTAATTATCTTTGTTTGTGTGACAAACATCGTTGTATGTTACGATGACAATATGATTGTTTCTCGATTGAACAAGAAATAGTAAACCGGTCAATATAAAATATTGTTTCATGAAATAATGTTACGTTTGCAATTGTATATGTAATAACAATATAATACAAAAAATGTAACATATAAAAGAACGCGCGCAGCAGGCGACATATCAAGAGATTTTATAACATTGTAAATAACGTAAACTAAATGAAAAATAGATAATGCAAATAATAATTTCATGCAGTAATATTATACACAAGGCATTGCATGTATGACGACTTTTTCCATATACAAAACATATAACAATATAACATTCATATCAATATAATGTATATTATTTTTTGTCTATTTCTAATATTGGTTAAAGTGAGGCTATGTATCAATACAATAATAGTGAGCGTCCTCTTGGTAAAAGGAATTTGTTAAATAGCATTATGGGTATCAAGAAAAAATGTATTTTTAATAGAATTGACTGTCCTTAATATCACTATATTACGACATATTGTATTTTGTAAGTAAACATATAATTTTATGGCCATTATTTATAGTATATATTTACAAAACATGACACTTTCGATTTTTGCTCGTTTTCAATATTATCTATTTCACTGAAGATGTCTTTCATTTTACGCCCATTTTAGTGACGTTTTATAACAATAAGCAGTAAATCTTCTTTCATGTCGACTTGTAAGGAAGGAAAACAGGCATTTCATTCGAGAGCATTATTACAAAGTGATGTATATCGAATGATTTACATGGAGATTTTTTAAAGCTATAAGTATGAACAGTGGCTATTTTTCTCAATTATATATTGAATTTTTATTAGGGATCTTAAATTCAGTGCTTTTTTCAAGATGGAATGATGGTTGTGCTAATTGTAAATTAGAACATATATTACGGATGTCCTATTGTGTTAAGCAATTAATTTCAGTAAGAGGTTTGATAATTACCCAGCATACTTTAAAACAATTGATTTTCGCGTTCGATTATTTTGCGGTTAATTAATATTCGCGAAAATCAATTGCCGTAAAAATAATTTGATTTACAATATACATTATATCACAATTTGAACACATGGAAAAGTGTTTCTTCTATTTTATCTCTGATGCTGTGTGTTATCCTGTTGTCCTGTTTGTATTGTTTGCTCAAATTTATTCGATGCAGAAAGTATTGCACGTGTTGATATTTCACCTCTGTAATGACCACACGTTTTAACGCACATTTTATATAAGAGAACTTAAGTTTACGTTAGAATAAGTACTGACACAGGATTTTTTTGGGTGGGTTTACAAGACGAAACAGCGTGTTGTTTTAATATGGAAGTATTTTGCGATTAAAATAAAGAAAATTTTTAAATTACAAGAAACTGAAAATGGTAACTACCTTAATCAAACATTATAGATAATACTTTGATTTTGTTTTATAGGAACACAAATTAATCTTTGTTGTTTAATGATAATTATTTTATTGATTTATACAATAAATATTCTTTATTTTTGATTTTCTGTGTTGTTTTGATTTGTTTTATTCAAGTCACTACGAAAACATTATAACATATTAGGGAACAACCAACTAAATAAAAAAGACCTTCGAAATGGCCCCTGTGTATACAAGATTGAGCCCAGGATAGAATTTTAACCCGGTCGCTGATTGGCTGGCTAAATATGAATTTCAAAAGTAAAAATCTTTTCTGAAAGGTAATTATTCCTAGATAACCATGATATGAATTTGGAAATTCATATTGAGATTTAGGTTCAAAATTTCAATTTTGTTAATGAATAGGTAAAAACATTAGAATTTCAGGATTTTTTCGTGCAAAATGCGCCTGATTTCAATGAAGCTACCCTGGTTGGAGTTTGAGCAGAAGGACCCAAACTTTTTTTTCTATCTAGTGTTATATGAGAACCTAGACTTAAATAATAGAACACAATAGCTAACTAATATTCCTTTGTTTTAATTATACAGTACAAAACTTTAACAAAGTTTAACACTGTGGTCTATGTAAAATTATTTAGTTGGTTGTTCTCTATTAACATTTATAGCTCTCTATGATGTTGACAGACAACATATTAATTACCATGGACTTTAGCTCTCGTCGATCCGTAAAAGAAAACAAATATGAAATGTCAAAGAATTACCATTGAATCTCTTCTAGGCCGTTGAGAATAAAATAAGCGCTTTATGTTGTGGAGATATTAGCCAAAATCTGTATAACATGTGTAGAGAACTGTATCGAGGCCCGTCAGAGCCGAGATCTGTTCTTTCTCCAACATATTGTACAGTTTGTGGCTTATCTCTTACTTAAAACATAGCTAGTCTTTGTGTTTATAAAGTTCATTTTATTAGGTCATCCCGATGACCTATAGTCGTCATGTTTCGTCCGTCGTCCGCCGTTCGCCGTGCGTTAACTTTTGACATTTTGAACTTCTTCTCAAGTTCTACCAGTGCGATTTGGCTGAAACTTGCATGAAATGATCCTATTTTTCGGGTCGATCCGAAATCCAAGATGGCCGCCACAGCCGCCATCTTGAAAACACATTTTGAACTTCTTTTCAAGTTCTACCGATGCAATTTGGCTGAAACTTGCATGAAACGATCCTGACATGGTCCCGACAAAGTGTTGTTATTTTTCGGGTCGATCCGAAATCCAAGATGGCCGCCACAGCCGCCATCTTGAAAACACATTTGGAACTTCTTCTCAAGTTCTAATGGTGCAATTTGGCTGAAACTTGCATGAAACGATCCTGACATGGTCCCGACAAAGTGTTGTTATTTTTCGGGTCGATCCGAAATCCAAGATGGCCGCCACAGCCGCCATCTTGAAAACACATTTTGAACTTCTTCTCAAGTTCTAATGGTGCGATTTGGCTGAAACTTGCATGAAACGATCCTGACATGGTCCCGACAAAGTGTTGTTATTTTTCGGGTCGATCCGAAATCCAAGATGGCCGCCACAGACGCCATCTTGAAAACACATTTTGAACTTCTTCTCAAGTTCTAACGGTGCGATTTGGCTGAAACTTGCATGAAACGATCCTGACATGGTCCCGACAAAGTGTTGTTATTTTTCGGGTCGATCCGAAATCCAAGATGGCCGCCACAGACGCCATCTTGAAAACACATTTTGAACTTCTTCTCACGTTCTACCGGTGCGATTTGGCTGAAACTTGCATGAAATGATCCTGACATGGTCCTGACAAAAGGTTGTTATTTTTCGGGTCGATCCGAAGTCCAAGATGGCCGCCAGAGCCGCCATCTTGAAAACACATTTTGAACTTCTTCTCAACTTCTACCGGTGCGATTTGGCTGAAACTTGCATGAAATGATCCTGATATGGTCCCGACAAAGTGTTGTTTTTTTCGGTTCGATCCGAAATCCAAGATGGCCGCCACAGCCGCTATCTTGAAAACACATTTTGATCTTCTTCTCAAGTTCTAACGGTGCGATTTGGCTGAAACTTGCATGAAATGATCCTGACATGGTCCTGACAAAGTGTTGTTATTTTTCGGGTCGATCCGAAATCCAAGATGGCCGCCACAGCCGCCATCTTGAAAACACAATTTGATCTTCTCACGTTCTAACGGTGCGATTTGGCTGAAACTTGCATGAAATGATCCTGACATGGTCCTGTCAAAGTGTTCTTACATCTCGGGTTGATCCCAAATCGAAGATGGCTACCATGACATGATATCTAATTAATTTCCTATATGATTATTGCCAAGGTAGTCAGATGACTGTTAAGGCTCTTGGGCCTCTTGTTTCTAATCTAAGCCAGTTTTTTTGTCTTTGTATATGAGCTTGGGTAACTCTATCAATATGCATTCAACCATGACAAATCTAATATAGACAATGGACACATAGAATAACCTTTGCCGCGGTTATATGTGATGAACGGAATGCATGAAGCATGCTTTTGGGTTGGACAACTATCTGTAAATTCACTATCATCATGTCCATCGACTGTGATGAAGGGATATGAGGGGTGTCTTGCTACAATGATCGCATATAACAGTAATTTCTAAGCCAGTTCAAAACAGTCGGTGCCCCGTAGAACTTTCATTGAATAAGGAGGATTTAAAAATTTCAACATCTCTAGGGATAATCTTGGATTTATTGGGAAATACTAAATCATTATGCACACTTGTATCTTCATACCATGTGCAATTTCATTGAAGAAGCCAATGGGATTTAGGTGAAATTCTGAAATATTGTTGAAACACTATCAAAATAAGAGTAAAACTAGTGTAGATAATTTGGAAATTTAAATTCAAAAGTGGTGTACAAAAACAACAAGGTTCCAGAAAGCGGGAATTTGGGTTAATGCTGAAGATAAGTTTTATTAAAATGGTGCATTCATAAGAAGGAGGAAAAACTAGATCTGGGATATATAAAGAAATTCTGTGGATGTGTTTAATTCCGCATCAATAGAGGCTAAAATTCTCTTCATATTCATTTTGTGGGATTTTTTCGTAATTTTGATTAACAAAATAATGAAATATTTCGACAGGTTGTGTGTTCATTATAATTATGGGATTATGCCCGGAGACATACTCACCCGTATTGTGTAACTCTTCCATTAGTTACCTTTTACTGTCTTATAAGTGACTGTGCTATATTAGTCACATATAATACAGTAAAAGGTATTATTATATGACTGTGTGTTTTGCTCGCTCCTGATAGGCTGAAACTACACTTTCCCGACACGATACAACACGATATCGACCAGAAAATTCCGAACTATGCATTGTGACGTCATCTCAGGTTGATATAAGATTCCGAAACCCCCAGGTCGTGCCCATATATAGAAATCTTGCATTGTGAAGTAAAATGTATTACGTGGTGTTTTCTCTATTTTATTGATATTATCAACCTTCATTTTTCTTTTCGAAATTTATTCAACAGGACTATTGAGTATTGGGGAGAGGGGTTGCTCAGAGGGGTCAGTATTGAGAGGGGTTGCTCAATATCATGAAGAGGAAATACATGCACATTTACATGTAGTCAAATGGTTTACATTATGTAAATGCCATATAATAAAACAGATATCTACCTGTTTTCAGGTGGATACGGTGATTTATCAACTCTCGAAAGTGATATAACCCTCTGCCTTCGGCTTCGTGTAATATCACTTCCTAAGTTGATAAATCACCATATCCACCTGAAAACAGGTCGATATCTGTATATTATTATATGGCTGTGTGTTTTGCTCGCTCTTGATTGGCTGAAACTACACTTTCCCGCCACGATACAACCCGATATCCACCAGAAAATTACGAATTATGCCTTGTGACGTCATCCCAAGTTAATATAAGATTCCAGACACCAAAGTCGTACCCAAATATAGAAATCTTGCATTGTGACGTCATATAAAATGACGTAACAATCACTTCACAGGTTGATCTAAGATTCCAATGGATCCAGGTCGTACCCAAATATAGCGTAAAGGGAATTTCCGTGACGTCAAAAATATATTGTGACGTCATCATTCAGCGAGATGTGGCGGAAAGCAGATGGTTTACTGGATTCAATGTGACCCTGCCATTATTTTGTGTGTATTTTCCTCTATTTTATTGATATTATATGCCTTCATTTTTCTCTTTGAAATTATTCTACAGGACTATTGAGTATCGGGGAGAAGGGCTACTCAATATCATGAAGAGGAAATAAGTGTGCATATACATGTAGTCAAATGGTTTACATCATGTAAATGCCATATAATAAAACAAATATCGACCTGTTTTCAGGTCTATACGGTGATTTAACAACCCTCGAAAGTGATATAACCCTCGGTCTTCGGCCTCGGGTAATATCACTTCCTCGAGTTTATAAATCACGGTATCCACATGAAAACAGTTCGATATCTGTATATTATTATATGACTGTGTGTTTTGCTCTCTCCTGATTAGCTGAAACTACACTTTCCCGCCACGATACTATACAATTATCGACCTATTTTCAGGTGGATACGATGAGTTATCAACCCGAGTAAGTGATATATCCCGAGGCCGAGGGTTATATCATTTTCGAGGGTTGATAACTCACCATATCCGCCTGAAAATAGGTCGATAACTGTTTTATTATATGACACTTACATGATATTTACCCGACTCTTCTAAAAGACTAACCTAAAAAAAAAAAAAAAAAAAAAACCAAACAAACAAACAAACAAACAAACAAAACTCACCGTATCCACCTGAAAATAGGTCGATAACTGTTTTATTATATGACACTTACATGATATTTACCCGACTCTTCAAAAAAAAAAAAAAAAAAAAAAAAAAAAACCCACCAAAAAAAAAACAAAAAAAAAAAAAACAAAACAAAAAAACCGAAATCTGCAATCTTTCTGTTTACATGTAGTATATGGTAAATATCCAAATGCGTCTTGCTAACGGCGTAGACTGGTAGAACTGGAATATTGTACCAACAGCAGCCCGTCTGGCATTCTTGAACGTTTTCCATAAATTGAAGTTTGTAGTTGATCACCGTTGATCGCAGTAAATTTGCTGCCTTCCGCCATAATATATATGTTGCCGAATATAATAATGACGTCACAACAGATTATCCCGACGTCATTGAATGAGGGAAACTCCCGTTACGCTATATTTGGGTACGACCCGACGTCAAAAGTGATTATGACGTCACATCTCAATGGAGTTTTCCTCGATCTATTTTTGACACAGGTTACTGGACTCGCGAGAGGTGTCTGAACTGAGTCCAGTAACCTCGCGTGTTTTTTGCCGCCGATTTCGGGGTTGATGTCGCATTTGATGAATACTTCTGAGAAACGTATTGGCCAATTAAAATACAGCAAAAGCACCAGTCATATAATAAAACACGATATCCAACAGAAAATTCCGAATTATGCATTGTGACGTCATCCCAGATTGATATAAGATTCCAAAACCCACAGGTCGTACCCAAATGTAGAAATCTTGTATTGTGACGTTAGGGAAAATGACGTCACAATTACTTCACAGGTTGATATAAGATTCCAATGGGTCCAGGTCGTATCCAAATATAGCGTAAAGGGAATTTCCGTGATGTCAAATATCTATTGTGACGTCATCATTCAGCGAGGTGTGTCGGGGAGCCACCATCCTCGATACTCCAGGGCTTCCGATCACTTACTATCTCTACACCCCTGGACTATCTCATAGTGAAATTGAAGGCAGCTCAGTGGAAAACATTTGTTCAATCAGAGGCTCGCAAAGACTTCCTTTGAAGACTACAGAGAGAGCGACGCCAAACATCAAAGCCACACAGTCAACCACAGTGTACCGTTATACGGCTCTTTTGATGTACATCAAATGACTAAATTACCTGTTCTATTCTGTTGCCTCCAGTTTTACTATGAGATAGTCCAGGGGTGTAGAGATCGTAAGTGATCGGAAGCCCTGGAGTATCGAGGATGGGGAGCCACAGGTCTAGTGGAACCAATGTGACCCTGCCAATTATTGGTGTGTACATTTTTTGTCAGATTTTTCAAATAATACGTAAAATGTATTGCTGTTTTCTCTATTTCATTGATATTATCAATCTTCCTTTTTCTCTTCGAAATTATTCAATAGGACTATTGAGTATCGGGGAGAGGGGTTGCTCAATATCATGAAGAGGAAATACATGCACATATACATGTAGTCAAATGGTTTACATTATGTTAATGCCATATAATAAAACAGATATCTACCTGTTTTCAGGTGGATACGGTGATTTATCAACTCTCGAAAGTAATATAACCCTCGGCCTATGGCCTCGGGTATTATCACTTCCTCCAGTTTATAAATCACCGTATCCACCCGAAAACAAGTCGATATTTGTATATAGGACAGTTACAGATAATCGTCCGATAATCCGGGAGTTAAAGTAGAGAAGCAACAATAGATGACATCACAACTGTGTTTTAATACAAAGTTTTTTTTTTAAATGAAAATCCAACATATATTCTACATATTGTTATCACTTTCTTGATTATGCAAAGAGATGAATATCGTTGGAATTATTGGACAATATGTTGATAAAATTAAAATATGCATATTATTTCCATGTCAGTAATTATGCCCTGATCATTAGGTCCATTGTGTTGAAATCAAGCTAATGCAACAGACATGCCGATATATCGTGCAGTGCACTGACAGTTTGGCTTGGTTTATTATAAATACGTTACATAGCTAGGGCCATTTAAGGACGGCAATCTGTGGATGTGGTGTCTTGTGTGTATGAAATGCGTGTTCTGGGAGACAACGGTACATTCGTATTGTGTCTTCTTGTATGGTGTAACTCTTGTGCTTTTGATAGTGCTATATCACTGTGGCATGCAGTTCATGACATCAAGTAACAAATCCCACCCGGTCACATTACACTGACAACGGGTGTACAAGTCGTCCCACTCCTGAGCGCTAAATAGAGACAGAAACTATCACTTTTATAGACTTTGGTCTGTCGGCCAGGGGACAGAACCCAGAGCCTTCCTCACAGGGGCGAGCGCTTAACTTAAGGTCAAAAGTATTGTGGTGTCAAGATGACGTTGGGAAGAAAGAAAAGATAAGATCCTAAATTTACTCGCTTTCTACAGCGATCGACCTATATCTGTAAGCTCATTATAAGGAACAAGGCGAGTCATGCAGAGCCTTCAGGCATTTATTCTTCTTTTCGGTATGTAAACACTCCATCAACTGTGACCTCTGTAACAAAGCTAATTTATACATACGCTGTTGTACCAAATATTTGTATTAAATATTTGTTAAAAATAATTGAGATAATTGATTTGAAATAATTCGTTCAAAGAGCATATGTAAGTCTGTATTCATTGACTGTATAAGCAAAGAAAAGACATTAACGGGAAATAATGAAAATCACGTAAAGTCTTCAGGAATATGAGAGTTCTTGAGTAATTTTCAGAGGTCAAGTGAGATTAGAAGGTCTTGTATGGTTTCTTGTGGCTGTTTGTGCTCTCGAGCAAATCATGGATTTATACTACCAGTAGGGTATAGCATCAGTAAATTGTCTACTTTTGTATATCAAATATGAAAGATGAATAATTTATGCAAAATGAAAAGTTGTATTTTATTAAAGAAAAAAAATTACTCCATAACTTTTACAAAATGGAATAAACGAAGTTTAAACACACTGACCACATGATCAGATGTTTGTGCTTGCTTCAGAAACAGTAACCTTTTTTAAAGCTACGATAAATTAGAAACGAGACATCAGAAAAAAAAGTTAGCCATCAAGGCATTTTGTATGAAGCGTTGATTATGTCAAAATTGTGAAACACTGTAAGATACAAAAATAATGGGTTCAGTGTGTTACTGTAATTTCTATAAACGAAAAAGTAATTTTGTCAAGTATGCAAACAGTCATACTTATCAAACAAACAATTAAGTTTGTTTGGTTGTTTGTGTTTGATTAATTAACGTCCTATTAACAGCTATGGTCATGTAAGAACGGCCTCCCATGTATGTGGTGTGCTGCGTGTATGTTGTGCGAGGTGCGTGTTTTGGGAGACTGTGGTATATTCATGTTGTGTCGTCTTGTATAGTGGAACTTATGCCCTTTTTATAGTGCTATATTACTGAAGCATGCCGCCGAAGACACCAAGCAACAGACCCACCGGTCCCATTATAATGACAACGGGCGAATCAGTCGTCCCACTCCCTGTATGCTTAGCGCTCTGCGGGTGCAGATAGGCGTGTCTCGGCCAGGGGACAGAACCCAGAGCCTTCCTCACAGGGGCGAACGCTCAACTCAAGGCCAAAAGTTAGCCGGTGCCAAGGGAGGCATTATGAAAGATAAAGTTAGGAGGATGAGAAAAGATTATATCCTAAATTTAGTCGCCTTTTATCCTGCAGACATATACCAGAAAAAATACTCATAGGAAAACTCAGTGGTGACGATCCTTGACATTCATATAAGTTTAGGTATCATCCATATTTACAATATACATGTAATATGTATGTCAAAATTAGGTTCATTTTATATCAAAATTGGAATAAAAGTTTGAAAAATAAATCATTTTATAATAGAATGAACTTAGTAAAACCCTAATGATATCTGTATAACTTTCTTATCCTAGATGTTCACTTTGATGCTATCTTTTTGCAGACAAGATATTAGTGGTAGTAAGGACATGCTTTAATGTGTTTTCTTTTTCCACAGGTTTCTGCAGCTGTTTTATCGCAGTTAATGGTAATGTTGTTCTATATTCTTCAGAATCATCATCAATATCTTTATACGAGTAATTTATATAAGCGTCAGCCTCAATGATTGTTCATGTACTAATTTCCTCTAAATGAATTTCTGGACCGATACGTCAACAAAATGACCAATAGGAATCTTGATTTTGGTTGCTGAAGTTTTTTACCACTATTTCTCAAACAATATCTACGAGATCTCTACGTACGGGTCTTAGTTGTGCATATTATATTTTTGGACCGATCCACCAACAACATGGTCGACAAGCAGCAATTTTGGATTGTGATAGTTGAAGTTTGTTATTTTTATTTCACTAAAGTACTGGAGTATGATATTATCCAGTATTTCAGTGAATATTTAATTTGTAAATAAGTAAGCTGTCTTAAATTTCATAGTATCAAGATGTGCAAGTTGAAAAAAATTAAAACACAAAACATTGACATATTGTTGAATAATTTGTAGATACAACACATACACCTGCACGTGTAGAGTTAATAATACCTGTATTATTCAGACTTATTAGTTAAAACTATTTTCTATTGATGATAAGTTTGATATGGAACCAGATATATGAAGGTAATAATTGATCTGGGCAATAATTAGAGATCAATAGGATGTTTTCTTTGGACTGTTCAACACTTATTCCTAATATCTTCGCGTATTGCCATATTAACATTGATATTCATCCTATAGGTTTAATATGTTTTTCCTGTGACGAAGCTGAGGCACCGGATCAGTGCACAGAGTTGAGAGAGTGTGAACCGAACACTGTATGTACCGCATATGTGATAATATACTTACAGTAGTATTTATTCATCGCATACATTGATATAGTATTTTCACTCAGTTTTACGTCTGTTCAAGTGATAGTATCTCGTATCATTATTTGTTCTTTACTTATATACCTCAATTGTTGGATGGGCTCAAATTCTCATTACATATTTATGGTGCATCGTCTTATAATATGCTTGTTGTTATGTTATTAAGCATTTTTCGTTATCAATTCAAGATTCACATTATGTCTGATACAGTCGTTTTATCACATATCCAAGCAAATTTTGTGATATATTTGTATTTAAAATCTCCTGCTTCAAAACTCAATTCAAATTATGCAACTGGACTATAAGTTCATTTTCCGTTGTCTACGAAATTTGTGGATATCTTATAATCGGTGTTACAGATAAATAAGGCTTATGATTGATTTGTCGAAATACGTTCTGTATTAAAGGTGTGTTACTTAGAACGATATGTCAGAAGATTAGACGCAAGGATGCTCTACAGAGGGGGATGCAGACAAAGGCTGGTGAGACACAAAGAATGCATTTTTATTCTATGCATGTGTATCGTTGTGGGCATGACAATCGTCATACTCTTATCTTTTCAGTTCTTCACGTTATTGAGACTAATAATTCGGATAAAGCCGGCCATGTGATTTTTATGTATTGCAGTATACTTAATCTGATTAAAATGCAGATCTTTGGTATCACTCAGTTTTTTAGAGGATCTGACAACATCCAATTTAAGGTCACGTTTGGGTGACATTTATACTCAGTTCAAATGCATTTTCTCCACCTAGCTACATCAACTAAGAAATTCATTTCGTCTCAGCCCACATATACCTTTAGCTATAGCGAGATGACATCATTCCGTCCCAGCCCACCTATACCTTTAGCTATAGCGAAATGACATCATTTCGTCCCAGCCCACGAATACCTTTAGCGAGATGACATCATTTGGAACCAGCCCACGAATACCTTTACCTATAACAAGATGAAATCATTTCGTCCCAGCCCACCTATACCTTTAGCTATAGCGAGATGACATCATTTCATCCCAGCCCACATATACCTTTAGCTATAGCGAGATGACATCATTTCATCCCAGCCCACATATACCTTTAGCCATAGCGTGATGACATCATTCCGTCCCAGCCCACATATACCTTTAGCGAGATGACATCATTTTGTCCCAGCCCACATATACCTTTAGCTATAGCGAGATGACATCATTTCATCCCAGCCCACATATACCTTTAGCGAGATGACATCATTTCATCCCAGCCCACATATACATTTAGCTATAGCGAAATGACATCATTTCATCCCAGCCCACATATACCTTTAGCTATAGCGAGATGACATCATTTCATCCCAGCTCACATATACCTTTAGCGAGATGACATCATTTCATCCCAGCCCACATATACATTTAGCTATAGCGAAATGACATCATTTCATCCCAGCCCACATATACATTTAGCTATAGCGAAATGACATCATTTCGTCCCAGCCCACATATACCTTTAGCTATAGCGAGATGACATCATTTTGTCCCAGCCCACATATACCTTTAGCTATAGCGAGATAACATCATTTCATCCCAGCCCACATATACCTTTAGCTATAGCGAGATGACATCATTTCATCCCAGCCCACATATACCTTTAGCGAGATGACATCATTTTATCCCAGCCCACATATACCTTTAGCTTTAGCGAGATGACATCATTTCATCCCAGCCCACATATACCTTTAGCTATAGCGAGATGACATCATTTCATCCCAGCCCACATATACCTTTAGCTATAGCGATATGACATCATTTCATCCCAGCCCACATATACCTTTAGCTATAGCGAGATGACATCATTTCGTCCCAGCCCACATATACCTTTAGCTATAGCGAGATGACATCATTTCATCCCAGCCCACATATACCTTTAGCTATAGCGAGATGACATCATTTCATCCCAGCCCACATATACCTTTAGCTATAGCGAGATGACATCATTTCATCCCAGCCCACATATACCTTTAGCGAGATGACATCATTTCGTCCCAGCCCACATATACCTTTAGCTATAGCGAGATGACATCATTTCATCCCAGCCCACATATACCTTTAGCGAGATGACATCATTTCGTCCCAGCCCACATATACCTTTAGCTATAGCGAAATGACATCATTTCATCCCAGCCCACATATACCTTTAGCTTTAGCAAGATGACATCATTTCATCCCAGCCCACATATACCTTTAGCTACGCGAGATGACATCATTTCATCCCAGCCCACATATACCTTTAGCTACAGCGAAATGACATCATTTCATCCCAGCCCACATATACCTTTAGCTATAGCGAGATGACATCATTTCATCCCAGCCCACATATACCTTTAGCTATAGCGAGATGACATCATTTTGTCCCAGCCCACATATACATTTAGCGAGATGACATCATTCAGTCCCAGCCCACATATACCTTTAGCTATAGCGAGATGACATCATTTCATCCCAGCCCACATATACCTTTAGCTATAGCGAGATGACATCATTTTATCCCAGCCCACATATACCTTTAGCGAGATGACATCATTTCATCCCAGCCCACATATACCTTTAGCTATAGCGAGATGACATCATTTCATCCCAGCCCACATATACCTTTAGCTATAGCGATATGACATCATTTCATCCCAGCCCACATATACCTTTAGCTATAGCGATATGACATCATTTCATCCCAGCCCACATATACCTATACCTTTAGCGAGATGACATCATTTCGTCCCAGCCCACATATACCTTTAGCTATAGCGAGATGACATCATTTCGTCCCAGCCCACATATACCTTTAGCTATAGCGAGATGACATCATTTCATCCCAGCCCACATATACCTTTAGCTATAGCGAGATGACATCATTTCGTCCCAGCCCACATATACCTTTAGCTATAGCGTGATGACATCATTTCGTCCCAGCCCACATATACCTTTAGCTATAGCGAGATGACATCATTTCGTCCCAGCCCACATATACCTTTAGCTATAGCGAGATGACATCATTTCGTCCCAGCCCACATATACCTTTAGCTATAGCGAGATGACATCATTTCGTCCCAGCCCACATATACCTTTAGCTATAGCGAGATGACATCATTTCGTCCCAGCCCACATATACCTTTAGCTATAGCGTGATGACATCATTTCGTCCCAGCCCACATATACCTTTAGCCTTAGCGAGATGACATCATTCCGTCCCAGCCCACATATACCTTTAGCTATAGCGAGATGACATCATTTCGTCCCAGCCCACATATACCTTTAGCTATAGCGAGATGACATCATTTCGTCCCAGCCCACATATACCTTTAGCCATAGCGTGATGACATCATTTCGTCCCAGCCCACATATACCTTTAGCTATAGCGAGATGACATCATTTCGTCCCAGCCCACATATACCTTTAGCTATAGCGAGATGACATCATTTCGTCCCAGCCCACATATACCTTTAGCTATAGCGAGATGACATCATTTCGTCCCAGCCCACATATACCTTTAGCTATAGCGAGATGACATCATTTCGTCCCAGCCCACATATACCTTTAGCTATAGCGAGATGACATCATTTCATCCCAGCCCACATATACCTTTAGCTATAGCGAGATGACATCATTTCGTCCCAGCCCACATATACCTTTAGCTATAGCGAGATGACATCATTTCATCCCAGCCCACATATACCTTTAGCTATAGCGAGATGACATCATTTCGTCCCAGCCCACATATACCTTTAGCTATAGCGAGATGACATCATTTCGTCCCAGCCCACATATACCTTTAGCTATAGCGAAATGACATCATTTCGTCCCAGCCCACATATACCTTTAGCTATAGCGAGATGACATCATTTCGTCCCAGCCCACATATACCTTTAGCTATAGCGAGATGACATCATTTCGTCCCAGCCCACATATACCTTTAGCTATAGCGAGATGACATCATTTCGTCCCAGCCCACATATACCTTTAGCTATAGCGAGATGACATCATTTCGTCCCAGCCCACATATACCTTTAGCTATAGCGAGATGACATCATTCCGTCCCAGCCCACATATACCTTTAGCTATAGCGAGATGACATCATTTCGTCCCAGCCCACATATACCTTTAGCTATAGCGAGATGACATCATTTCGTCCCAGCCCACATATACCTTTAGCATAGCGAGATGACATCATTTCGTCCCAGCCCACATATACCTTTAGCTATAGCGAGATGACATCATTTCGTCCCAGCCCACATATACCTTTAGCTATAGCGAGATGACATCATTTCGTCCCAGCCCACATATACCTTTAGCTATAGCGAGATGACATCATTTCGTCCCAGCCCACATATACCTTTAGCTATAGCGAGATGACATCATTTCGTCCCAGCCCACATATACCTTTAGCGAGATGACATCATTTCGTCCCAGCCCACATATACCTTTAGCTATAGCGAAATGACATCATTTCGTCCCAGCCCACATATACCTTTAGCTATAGCGAAATGACATCATTTCGTCCCAGCCCACATATACCTTTAGCTATAGCGAGATGACATCATTCCGTCCCAGCCCACATATACCTTTAGCTATAGCGAGATGACATCATTTCATCCCAGCCCACATATACCTTTAGCTATAGCGATATGACATCATTTCATCCCAGCCCACATATACCTTTAGCTATAGCGATATGACATCATTTCATCCCAGCCCACATATACCTTTAGCTATAGCGAGATGACATCATTTCGTCCCAGCCCACATATACCTATAGCTATAGCGAGATGACATCATTTCGTCCCAGCCCACATATACCTTTAGCTATAGCGAGATGACATCATTCCGTCCCAGCCCACATATACCTTTAGCTATAGCGAGATGACATCATTTCGTCCCAGCCCACATATACCTTTAGCTATAGCGAAATGACATCATTTCGTCCCAGCCCACATATACCTTTAGCTATAGCGAGATGACATCATTTGGAACCCAGCCCACATATACCTTTAGCTATAGCGAGATGACATCATTCCGTCCCAGCCCACATATACCTTTAGCTATAGCGAGATGACATCATTTCGTCCCAGCCCACATATACCTTTAGCTATAGCGAGATGACATCATTTCGTCCCAGCCCACATATACCTTTAGTCATAGCGAGATGACATCATTTCGTCCCAGCCCACATATACCTTTAGCTATAGCGATATGACATCATTTCATCCCAGCCCACATATACCTTTAGCTATAGCGAGATGACATCATTTCGTCCCAGCCCACATATACCTTTAGCTATAGCGAGATGACATCATTTCCGTCCCAGCCCACATATACCTTTAGCTATAGCGAGATGACATCATTTTGTCCCAGCCCACATATACCTTTAGCTATAGCGAGATGACATCATTTCATCCCAGCCCACATATACCTTTAGCTATAGCGAGATGACATCATTTCATCCCAGCCCACATATACCTTTAGCAATAGCGAGATGACATCATTCCGTCCCAGCCCACATATACCTTTAGCTATAGCGAGATGACATCATTTCGTCCCAGCCCACATATACCTTTAGTTATAGCGAAATGACATCATTTCGTCCCAGCCCACATATACCTTTACTTAGCGAGATGACATCATTTCGTCCCAGCCCACATATACCTTTACTATAGCGAGATGACATCATTCGTCCCAGCCCACATATACCTTTACTATAGCGAGATGACATCATTTCGTCCCAGCCCACATATACCTTTAGCTATAGCGAGATGACATCATTTCGTCCCAGCCCACATATACCTTTAGCTATAGCGAGATGACATCATTTCGTCCCAGCCCACATATACCTTTAGCTATAGCGAGATGACATCATTTCGTCCCAGCCCACATATACCTTTAGCTATAGCGAAATGACATCATTTCGTCCCAGCCCACATATACCTTTAGCTATAGCGAAATGACATCATTTCGTCCCAGCCCACATATACCTATACCTTTAGCGAGATGACATCATTTTGTCCCAGCCCACATATACCTTTAGCTATAGCGAGATGACATCATTCCGTCCCAGCCCACATATACCTATACCTTTAGCGAGATGACATCATTTTGTCCCAGCCCACATATACCTTTAGCTATAGCGAGATGACATCATTTCATCCCAGCCCACATATACCTTTAGCTATAGCGAAATGACATCATTTCATCCCAGCCCACATATACCTTTAGCAAGCGAAATGACATCATTTCGTCCCAGCCCACATATACCTTTAGCTATAGCGAGATGACATCATTTCGTCCCAGCCCACATATACCTTTAGTTATAGCGAGATGACATCATTTCGTCCCAGCCCACATATACCTTTAGCTATAGCGAAATGACATCATTTCGTCCCAGCCCACATATACCTTTAGCTATAGCGAGATGACATCATTTCGTCCCAGCCCACATATACCTTTAGCTATAGCGAAATGACATCATTTCATCCCAGCCCACATATATACCTTTAGCGAATAGCCAGCCCACATATGACATCATTTTCGTCCCAGCCCACATATACCTTTAGCTATAGCGAGATGACATCATTTCGTCCCAGCCCACATATACCTATACCTTTAGCGAGATGACATCATTTTGTCCCAGCCCACATATACCTTTAGCTATAGCGAGATGACATCATTTCGTCCCAGCCCACATATACCTTTAGCTATAGCGAGATGACATCATTTCGTCCCAGCCCACATATACCTTTAGCTATAGCGATATGACATCATTTCTCCCAGCCCACATATACCTTTAGCTATAGCGAGATGACATCATTACAGTCATTTGTCCCAGCCCACATATACCTTTAGCTATAGCGAGATGACATCATTTCGTCCCAGCCCACATATACCTTTAGCTATAGCGAAATGACATCATTTCGTCCCAGCCCACATATACCTTTAGCAATAGCGAGATGACATCATTTTGTCCCAGCCCACATATAGCTATACCTTTAGCGAGATGACATCATTTCTCCCAGCCCACATATACCTTTAGCATAGCGAAATGACATCATTTTCGTCCCAGCCCACATATACCTTTAGCTAATAGCGAGATGACATCATTTCGTCCCAGCCCACATATACCTATACCTTTAGCGAGATGACATCATTTTGTCCCAGCCCACATATACCTTTAGCTATAGCGAAATGACATCATTTCATCCCAGCCCACATATACCTTTAGCTATAGCGAGATGACATCATTTCGTCCCAGCCCACATATACCTTTAGCAATAGCGAAATGACATCATTTTGTCCCAGCCCACATATACCTATACCTTTAGCGAGATGACATCATTTTGTCCCAGCCCACATATACCTTTAGCTATAGCGAAATGACATCATTTCGTCCCAGCCCACATATACCTTTAGCCCACATAGCGAATGACATCATTTCGTCCCAGCCCACATATACCTTTAGCTTAGCGAGATGACATCATTTCGTCCCAGCCCACATATACCTTTAGCTATAGCGAAATGACATCATTTCGTCCCAGCCCACATATACCTTTAGCGAGAAATGACATCATTTCGTCCCAGCCCACATATACCTTTAGCGAGATGACATCATTTCGTCCCAGCCCACATATACCTTTAGCTATAGCGAAATGACATCATTTTGTCCCAGCCCACATATACCTTACCTTTAGCGAAATGACATCATTTCGTCCCAGCCCACATATACCTTTAGCTATAGCGAAATGACATCATTTCGTCCCAGCCCACATATACCTTTAGCTTTAGCGAGATGACATCATTTCGTCCCAGCCCACATATACCTTAGCTATAGCGAAATGACATCATTTCGTCCCAGCCCACATATACCTTTACTATAGCGAGATGACATCATTTCGTCCCAGCCCACATATACCTTTAAGCTATAGCGAGATGACATCATTTCGTCCCAGCCCACATATACCTTTAGCGATAGCGAAATGACATCATTTCGTCCCAGCCCACATATACCTTTAGCTATAGCGAAATGACATCATTTCGTCCCAGCCCACATATACCTTTAGCTATAGCGAAATGACATCATTTCGTCCCAGCCCACATATACCTTACCTTTAGCGAGATATTGGATACCGTCCCTAAATGATCATGGCTCTTAATAGGAAATTAACCTTAGAAGTCAATCAAAACAATCTAACGTCAGATGTTAGTACAGTGGTACATACTGTTCTTTCGGTAATTGCTAATGGATTCTTTAAATTATGGAAAAGAGTTGTAAGTTAACCTTTATATTAGATGAACCTGACTATAAAATTGTATTTGTTTTTTTTTCTTTTTTGTTTGTTTGATTTTTGAAGAGATTTCATATGCGTACAAAGAGCATTTACATATGATATTCATATTCATTTTTTTAAAAATCTTAATCGTCATATACATATATTTACCACTATAAAATACTGTAATGTTCCAAATATTATATTTAGTACAGTTTCTTGGCTTCTGTAACATGTTATTATGATAATATTCCGATTATACATTTTGAGCAATGTTATTGATTTTACAGCGAATGTTATTAAGCTAGAACTTAATATACCTTAGTAAGATATATATATCTAAGAGTTATCGTGGAAGTTCAAATTCCATGTGGGGCAGTTGTTAGGTTCTGGCTGTAGGCCGATGGTTTTTTTTCCAGGTATCCGGCGTTCCTTCTTGTGATCCTATATTATATTAATGTTGTATAAGCCTTGTGTATTGGAAATCATGCCGGTTTTATTGTTCGAACTTACTGAAGTATGCCACCGATAACACCGATCAAACACTACTATCCGATCATGTTATACAGACAATGAGTCGTCCTGCTCTAATTATATCAGGGGACAGAACCCAAAGCTTTCCGCATAGGGGCGAGCGGCAAAATGTGAGAGGGTGTTAAGGGAGAGGTTGTGAGGAAAAAAGTCATTTTGGAAGAAGAGTAAAGATATATATCATACATTAAGTAGCATTTGATTATCAAGCAAACTACCTGCAAAGCCTCCGCTAGTTTTTAAGTCCGACATGGTAATGGTTGTAGTATTCTTTCGTTGTTGGGCAAATATTAAATACCTGGTATATCTATCATTATTCTGTAATAACTGATGCTTTAAAATTATTCGTTTGAGTTTTGATCATCACTCATGTCGTCAATGGTAATATCTCTTTATGTTGCGTTTGGTCTCACAGCCCTAAGATCTATCTTTTTTATTTTCGCTTATATTTACCATTATTCATGTCATTTCTATTCCATTAGAGTATAGAATTTTCGTTTAAGTTTCACGATGATTGTTCTGTCGCATAGTAGATTTTGGCTTGTGCTTTTCTCATATCAACATAGGCGCTGCTTGTATTTACTGCATAGGTCGTGGCATTTAATTAGTCATCCTGTTTGGGACTGTTTTTATAATCACTGGAAAGACACATCACCTTCGGCTAGCTAAATTGTTTATTCAGGGAGCGATTACTTTCCACTGACACCCGCATAAGGCGGATGCTCAGACTTTCAAAGTCAATAATTTCAAATTCTGATTGGATGCTGCTAGGTTCAGTACTTCGAACAATGAAAAAAAAAAACGCAGCGGTTTTGGCAGGTCTCTGACAAAACTTGCCCGAGTGTGATGGCAGTGCCAATTGGGCTGCTGGGTGAGGGCATGTCCATGTGCTGTCGACTAAGTCAGCATGTTTATGTACTATTAAGTCAATTATTGAATGTTTAAGAAGTCAGCTTAGATGAGGAGTAGCTTGGAATACTCTCCAAAGAACAGTAAGTATTATGGATTTCTGGTTTCACATAAGGTTGAACACATTATGCAAAGATAGACATTCGATCTCGTGGACGGAATTGGAGCACTGTAAGCATGAAAACACAAAATCGTGTGCTCCGGAGCGCGAACTCTTCGTAATAAGCAAACACTCACCCAATATGCTAGAATGTTTCTGTATTTTTGACTTCATTCAAAATTTTTCAAAGGCCTAGCCACGCTTTCTCCATCCAAAGGATCCGATTTGATTACTAGCCTTTTAGATTATGTTTGCATTTTACTTAATGGGACAGGGCGGCAACTGTGGTAGATATGTAGCGCAAATATCAGTCTCAGTTGCGGCAACGTTCTTTTATGAAGTGAGATCCACAAGGGTATTCTCTGGAGAGTTATCGTATTTAAATCCAACTTGGGCTAAGCACGAAGTCGATGATCGAATATACGATTAAATGTGGATATTAGTAGTTTTATTGGACATATCGTTACAGATGTGTGATTATACAAAAATGTCTCCAAGGAGCACAACAAAATTTTATGGGAAGAAGCGAGATGACTCGGCTGGGGAATTGTTGTGTCTGAATGCCGTGTACAAAAAAAGATTTTATTGTAAACCGTGTAAGTTGAGTCATCTCGTAAGGTGATTCTATCACATCCATAAAAGATTTTTAAAACTTTAGTTTCCATCTCCTTTTTAGAAGCACACCGAATCTCTTGTGTAAATAAGCAACTGTACGCACAGTATTGGGTAGGGGACTTAAAATACCTATCAGAGACTGGTTCATTTTCGTGGAGTTGATAGTTTTTTTCGCGATTTTCGCAGGCTAGCGACTCTGGGTCGCAAACGTTTGATCCATGAAATATGATACAGATATTCGTGAATTATACTTCAATGCCCATATTGGCCAATTCTTGCATGGCTCGCTAAAATTATTTTTTAAATTGGGATAGATAAGCCCTACAGTTAGGGCTTTAGAATTGTGCCTGCTTTCCCCTATTTGCAATTCGTTTGATTATATTTTAACGTCCTATCAAATCTGCCAGTGTAGTAACGTCGAGGACGGGCCTATGTCATGTATGCGGCGTAAGCTGTGTATGTTAGGCGAGGTTCGTGTTTTGTTTACGGGGTACTGCGGTATATTTCAAGTATGAGTCTATGTATGTATAGGGGGATCTTCAGAAAAGGATGGGCTGTGGACGTCACAGGAAGAAAGAGAAGAGATTACTTTCCGGGTCACTCACAAAGGTACAAACACAAGATGGGCGACTTATAAAAACTAATATAACAGAGACATAACATCCCTGCTTACACAATGCGATTACGTGTGACCAAAAGTTTAAACTTTACATATTTGCAAATTTGGATTAAAAAATGGGTTTTTATTGTTTCAAGAGGATACTGAGGCATTAAGACTTTTATGTTTACAATTGTTTATTGCTTAATATAATTTGTGGTAGGATGGTAGTTGTAGAAGCCCAGCTTGCCGAAGTCGGTGGGGCCCCGTCACACTTACCCGTTTTTTGTTCACACGCGTAGAAAATCCGAGTTGTGAAACAAGGTATGGTGAGATAATTGTATTGTCAGTGTATCATTACTTCTGTTCATTCCATGGAAAACTCTGATTCAAACCACTGTTAATATTAAAGTACAACGAAATTCGTGAACCACGTGGCCATGGTACCACTGCCGCTCGATAGTTAGGGCATTAGTAGGATCACCTCGGGGGGCCTCAGCCGATTGAAGCTTGGGAGATTAATAATATATGTACGGGAATTACCAACAACGTCTCTCAAAAGTTACTTGGTAGACAGATATATATTTCGTGTATTTACCTTGTAAATCTTGTTTTAAGGGAATGGTATAAACCAAGCTGGTACACATAAATGCAGATGTTTTGTGTACGTTACACACCCCCCTAATGGCTGCCAATATCTCAAAAAATACAAATGGTGATGTCGTTCAATTTCATGCTGTAGAGCTTAATTTTATTTTTAAGTCACTTTTATTCCATGTACCGCTATTTGAAGTCCCAAATTGAAGTGATATTAATTTTAAATAATTTGAATACAACATATGCTACATAGGCTACATTTAGATTTATGAATATAGCTAGATCGTAGTACTACTGGAAATGCCGACCAGGGACACATTGCGCACGGCTTCGAGAATCCTAAAAACTAACTCGAAGTTTTGTTTTAAAAAATTAATAAAAAGTAACTATTTAAATGACTCATTTGAATGTCATAAACATAACTTCCAATATTTCTGACGAAAAAGGTATTAAGAATACATAAATTTTGTGACTCTGAAAAATGACGAAAAATTTTTTTACGGGATCACGACTGAGTACAGAAAGAAGTAATGGCTGCCGTGCCCTTTGGATAATCTACGGAGGCAAATTTTAATTTGGTCATAATCACAATCGTAAGGTGTTTTACCAAGTTAGACTTAGCAAACAGAAATCGCTTATTAAAATGTCAGTATAATATTTTTGGGAAACTTGGAATTTAATTTGTAGTTTCTGTCAATTTTGTAATAATCTCTCAATGGGTTATAAGCAGGTGCTAATGGTGACCGTGTTTTTTCTCTCGTGGCGGTCGAAAATGGGAGTAAAATGTATGAATACCAGATGTTTATATCTAAATATTATTGCTTAATATTGTTTTATTTACACTTTTTAAAATCAAAAATAACGCAATAGTTCTCGGATTGTCGTACTATTTATTACAATAAAATGTAACCAAACATCGCAAGCGTCTGTGCTCCCACTATGTTCATGTGTACATATACGGAGTTGTACCTTTGAGCGCCCGGAATGTACCTTTGTGTGACGTCATCGCCATCTTTCTGAAATCTCCTATAGTGGAACCCTTGTCTCTTTTGATAGTGCTGTATCACTGACGCATGCAGCCGAAGACACCAAGCAAACACAACTCACCGGTCACATTATACAGACAACGGGCGAACCAGTCTCCCAACTCCCTTAATTATGACGCGTTAAGCAGGAGCAGAAACTACAACTTTTATAGACTTTGGGGTGGCTTGGCCAGGGGACAGAACCCATAGCCTTCCTCAGAGCGGCGAGCACTTAACCGAAGACTAAAAGTGAGGTGTTGTCAAGGTAGGCGTTAAGAAGAAGAACGTAAATTAGAAAAGATAAGATGCAATAGGGTAAGCAGGTGCAATTAGACTTTTGGCCCGCGAAATTTCCGACTATACGGTATATTGGGACTTATTCGTTCTGTTTTGTTCTATAAATAGCAATATACAACAGCAAACCGATTTTGCTTTCCAGTTGACACGAACCAATGAAGATGACCCAAACGAAGGCAGTCCGATGTTATAGCTGTGACAATATGGGACATCCAGAAAATTGCGACCTATCAAAGATTTGCTCTTTAACTGAAGTACGTTATTCATGTTTTATATTGGGCTTAACGTGGATCGTCCCTGATGTTACGTTATACTTTTGTAACGTCGCTATCCGAATCCCAACGTATATACATCCGTACCATCAATATACGAAAAAGCCATTTATAAGACATCTGAAGCCATTTGATTTGATTTTCACAGCTTAATTCATTCAAACCTTATGGTTTTCAATATGATTATTTTTTCTAAAAAAAATAGCATAATCAAAATTTTCGCACAGTTATGGCATAATGAGAGAGATCTATAATTTTAAGTCTAATCGGTAAAATATAGTATAATTTTGAAAATCCAATTGATCTATATGAAATAAATTGAAGAATCACAAGTCGACCCAAATGAAAAACTTAGTTTCAGTTTAAAGGGACAATTTATTCTAAAAGTACATTAAAATGCTAAGATTTCGGAAAACAAACTAGTTCGTTGAGGTATACTTTTATTAGTGTTATGCGGGTTAGGATCACACTATCTGTACAAGAAATTTAGGTATAATTTTGTGTAACAAGCATGTACATGGTTACATGTCGATTTAGATAACGTTGTGTTCAACTGTGTAACAATGTTACGGTGATTATGGTTGGATATGTTCTGATTTTGTTCGAGAAAATAGTTTGCAAATGGTAATTATGGAGAGAACATATCATTATAAATGTATAATATCGAAATATGAGTGCATATTGATGGTGTGAACCATGTAAATTGACAATACATAATGCATTATGACATCGTATGTTTGTATTGAATGTTGTGAGCAGACGATAGGTTTTACGAATGTTGTCGAAAAAATTTCAATAAAACTCATTAAACAACGATGAAAAATGTTAAAACATCGCAAGATGATAGTATACCTGATATGTCTATTCCATTTAATCTCGAAGTAAGGTGTTTTATAAGTCATTAGAGACATTAGTTTGTCACCGTAGTCACGGTACGTCTTGACAGGCGGCCATCAGTGTTTATCTTTTTCGGAACTTCTCTAGAGTTTTTAGACTTCACTTTATACTACGGACGTCTCGGGTGTTATCCAGACATGATTATAGTTGGAGCGCGGGATATCTCTCGTGCTAGAATTTTCTAGCCTTTTGATTGGTTCAAACTAGACATAAGTTGAGAGCCGGGAAGATTCAAGGTTTCAGTGTCGTTTTGACCTCACATGCGGAAAGCTGAGCGGAGCAGAGCAAAGCAGTAGTTTTAAGTAGAGCAGAGAACCAGAATGTCAAAAGAAGGAGAGCAGGTGTGTTCCAGATACATGTACTAAGTACTTTATTTCAGTTAGGGTTTAGGATAGTTTAGGAGTCAGTAAATATAGTTATAGGTGAAAAGTAGGAAATGTAGGAGAAATTAGGAGAACTAGGAGTTATTAGGAGATATAGGAGTAGTAGGAGAACTAGGGGAGTAATAGGAGAAAGATTAGGAGTAAATGTCAACAAACATAATTTTTAAGAAGCAATGAACTAGGGGCTAAATATTTAACTACATAATGTAGCAAGAAATTTAACTATAACTTAACAATGTAAAAATAACAACAAAAAAAAACTGCGTCACAATCTTTTCTTTCATTTATTGTCAAAGGGGAGGCAACTCTTTTGTGTCACCTTACGCTTGTTAACTTTGTGAGATAGTCTGATTTGTCTATGTTCTTTGATGTCCTAAATATATCCTCATGTATGTATTTAATTTGCTGAGTTCATTCTTGAATTGTTGCCACAAGCCATCCCCAGACGAACCTGAGAAAGGGTTCATAAACCTTTTATACAATTCACCGTCAGGAAAGATGCTCAGTCTGACGACTAGACTTTTATATGTCGGGGGTTACCTGACGGTCGGCATT
Organism: Argopecten irradians; assembly: GCF_041381155.1. Classification (NCBI taxonomy): domain Eukaryota; kingdom Metazoa; phylum Mollusca; class Bivalvia; order Pectinida; family Pectinidae; genus Argopecten; species Argopecten irradians. The sequence continues at coordinate 26,923,708 of NC_091137.1, read as the reverse complement.
GCATTGGGCGTCGTCGGCAGGATTTTCCTTGTGCACATTTAGACTTATTCAGATGCAACTTAAGCTGGTTGGAGTTGCCGAGATTGCTGGTAGCAGTTGAAGAGTTAGCTGTTTAGAGATGCAGTTGTGGCAGGTTGCACAGTTACTGTTCCTGATTGCTGTTGTGTAACAAGTTGTATCTGAAAAAACCCAAATTTAAAATTTACATTATCAAATATCTGGTGTTGGTGGTAACTATTCAGGAATAACAATACTTTAAATTTTGTTAAAAAAAATCAAAATGGATGACTCAAATATTGTAACAATCAGACAGAATGAACAAGATGTTGACAATGTAAATGAAGATGTTGATGATGCAGGTTCTCAATATAGTAATGCAGAATACACTGAAGTAGCAGATGAACAGCAGATTAATTTTAATGAGCATAGGGCAGAGAACAACATCCAAGATAATATTGTTAGAATTATGCAGAGATTGGAGAATAATATGGCTGGGTTGAGAGGTGAACTTAGAAATAACATTACAGAGTTTAGGGGAGAAATGCAAGATAATTGTTAATTTAGAAAAGATGTGGAAAATTTAAGACAGGATATGGACCAACCAAATCGTAACCAGAGACCAGTAATGACGTGTTAGGATGGGGTGAAGGCAGAATGAATAATCGAGCAGAACATCAGGATTTTAGGCCACACACTCATTCTTCATACACAGACTCCCCAAGGTATAAAGATGAAAGGTCTAATGGTAAGGGTGTTAGGATGAAACCTTCACCATATAGTGGAAAAGGTGAATTGGGAGGATTATATATCTACAGTTCGAGATTGTAGCAGAGTTAAATAACTGGACTTATTATGAAAAGTCCCTCTATCTTGCTGTCAGTCTTACAGATGGAGCTGCAGCTGTACCTAAATGGTTTTTTTTATTTTGGGGGAGCGTCATAAGAGAGGATTTTGACAGTGTGGTTTGCTGCTTTAGGTCGAAAAGTTCGGGTCAGTTAATAAGCAGAGAATTTATAGATCCCAGTTGCAGACGAAGGTTAGGGGAAAGGAGGAAACTATGCTAATCTGGCGCAGACAATTAAAAAGAATGACAAGGAAAGGTTATCCTGAGATGGAAACAAAGTCGACTGATGTATTAGCATTAGATTACTTCATACAAGCCCTGTCTGATTATGAGATGAGGCAACATATTAGAAAATATGTACCCTAGGGATCTAGATGAAGCAGAGAATTTAGCCCGTCCGTTTCGAAACACATCAATTGGCAGACAAACAGAGGTCCTAAACAGGTTAGTAGAAGGGTTGAATTTGAGGGAGATAGAAACAAAATTAGAGAGGAGTCAGAAGACGGTGAAAGAAACTAAGGTGGAAGGGTAAAACTGAGCTGAGTGATTGGAAAGTATAGAGAGGGAGAGGAGCAAAAGAGCAAACAATTTTGATAGCAGAACCACAACAAAAACAGAAATATGTATCAAAGGGTGCAGAATAATTACAACTCTAATGCTGCATTCTCCAATGACAACAGGGAGAGATAATCAGAGACAACACGGATCAGGAAACGGAGTTGGACCGAGTTCAAGGGCCACAACTCGGCAGTAGACAACACAAGGGCTCAACAAAAAGTTTAGAGATCTAATTCAGGTGAATTCTGCAAATTGGCTGAAAGGTTATTTTGTCAGAGCTTTGGTACAAAGTATTCCGGTGACTATGCTGGTAGATACAGGGTCAAGTGTAACCATACTTAGGAGCAGTCTTGTGCGAAAAGCTGGCCAGAATTTTTACAACCAGAGATACAACCTGTCAAACAAACAATGTTGACAGTAACCGGAGAAAAGGCATCTTTTCTTAGGAAAGGCAAAGGTTAAAATTTCCGTATGGGATCACACACCTTTCAACATGAAGTATACATTGCTTGATATTCAGCGGTGATGGTATATTAGGAGTAGATTTTTTTGTCCATGGCAGAGTGTGACATTATGTTTTTAGTACTTACTACTAGTGAGAGGCGAGAAGTGTACCTTTTTTGCATGAATTTAAGGAGTATTACCCCAAGTTGCTGGTAGGGTGACAATACTGGAGGAGGTGGTGATTCCACCGAGAACTGAAATGATTGTAGCTGGTGTTCCAATAGATGGAGTAGCAAAGGGAACAGGAAATATAGAACCTGTGACCCAATTCATAGGCAAAAACAGTGGTTTGTCTGGTTGGCAGAGCAGTAGTAGATCCTAAGAATGGCATCGTACCTCTTAGAAATACGCAAATGTAGGGACTGAATCTTGTACTAATTCACAAGGACAACTGTAAACAGCGTACCTATGAACCTGTAAATATTCCTGACGAGAGGAGGCATGCAGTCAAAGTGTGCCAGGTTTAACAGGGAAGACGGAGTTACCAGAACATATTAGCAGATTCTTTATGAAAGGAGCTCAAAGAATTTATCCTACAAACAGAGACAAGGTTTGAAGGACATTTTGATCAAATACCAAGAATATTTTTCTCAAAGGGTTCCGGTGATATTGGTAGAACTAACCTTGTAGAACCATGGAAAAAAGAGCAACCGATGGGGCAAAAACCTGTAAAACAACATCCATACATAATACCATTTAGCGAAGCGCTTACAGGCAGAGGCTGAAATAAAAGAAAGGGCAGATAAAGGGTGTTATTGAACATTCTGAAAGTCATGGTGTTTCGCCTATAGTTAATATGGTACCTAAGGGTGATGGAATTAGGTTTATTGCTGTGATTTTAGGAAGCTGAACCAGGTCACAATTAAAAGATTCAAAGCCACTTCCAGCGTTATTGATTGACACCCTAGATGCACTGTCAACCAGAGTGGTTTAGCACACTAATTTGAAGTCTGGATTTATGTGGCAATGTTGGACTAGCTGAAGAAGATAGAGAGTAAACAGCTTTCTCTAATTGGCAGTTGATCTTTGGCAGTATACTGTTATGGCTTTTGGACTGTGTAATAGTCCGGAGCACATTTGAGAGGCTTATGGAAAGTAGTATTACTAGGGGTTTGACTTGGAAATTGTGTCCTATGTAAACCTTGATGACATAATGTTTTTTTATTTTCCAAGACTTATGAGGATCACCTTGATAATCTTAGTGAAGTTTTACAGAGATTGGAGATATTGCAAATTTGAAATTGAGTCCCAGAAAATTTGTATCTCTTACAAGAACAGAACTCGTTTTTTTTTGGACAGATATTGTTAATAAACATGGTGTAGTCTACGATCCAGGAAAGTATTAAGTCGGTGGGAAACCTGGCCTACTCCCAAGAAACGTGAAGGAGGTGAGAAGCTTTTTAGGTTTATGCTCATACTACAGGAAATTTGTATACCATATTTGCCAGTAAAGCAAAACCTCTATATCGCTTGACAGAGAAAAACCCACAAATTTGTTGCTGAACGAATGAGTTGCCAGAAGGCGTTCGAGGACTTTTAAAGGACCGAATGCCAACGTCTCCAGATCTGACATATCCACAACAGAGAGGGTTTATTATAATTGATACTGATGCCATAGTGCTTACAGGCATTGGGCGGTGTTCTTCGCACCAAGTACAAGATGGAGTCAAGAAGGAGATTGGTATACTTCAGTTTAAGTGTTTCTCAAAAAGCCGAGAGACAATACTGGTGTTTACTAGGAGAAGAGCTTTTGGCTGCGGTTAATATTGAAAGCTATTAAACATTTTCACCATTACCTTTATGGGATCTGTTTTCCCATTCTTGTCAGAAGTGATCATGGAGCATTGTGAGGTGGTTACTGAACCTTTAAGAAACCAGAAGGGCAAATTGCACAATGGCTGGAGACCTTAGCTGCTTATATGATTTTATAATATGAACATAGAGCGTGGGAGAATTCACTCAAATGCAAGATGCATGTGTCTCGAAGACCCTTTGCGAGGAAAAAGGATTGTACTTATGATGTGAACAGGGAGGGGGCTGAAAAAGAAAGGCGAGGAAAAAAGACCAATGAGGGGGCAACCATTACATTGAAGGATATGGCAATGGTTCCTCAAGAAGATAAACGGATGTAATTTAACTCAAAACAATATTGACAATGACTTTCTCGTGAATAAACATATTTCGGATAGAAATATGGGACTATTACAATCCCTAATGTAGATTGTACTTCAGTGAGTTATGGTGGTGTGAGTTTTGAGGAAAAGTTTCCGGTGTAAAAAATTTGGTGTTGTAGCTGAGCAGGCGCTAACACTGAAGAGAAATTCTGAAGGAGTTGAAATTAATGTTGAGGCGATTTTGCTGAGAGTAAATAGCTGAAATGCGAATGTCGATACCCGAATTCTTTAGACCGCCAAATCAGGAGCAGTCCTTTGGTAGATACCTCTGAAGACGGGTCAATCGAGAGTGTGGAACTTCACAATGGTGCCCAAAAACAAAGGTAAAGATGAAACCACACCAATCAGATCCTCCGGTGAAACTCTTGCAGGGCGATGAAGATCATAAGGGAGTCTCCGAAGGTGAAGATGAAGCCGTGTCCAACCAGTCTTGTCTGAGAAAAAACAAACTAAAAATAAAGAGCATGGAATAGTGAATCATATAAAAAATGACAGACGTAATCATAGGAATGTTGACTAGAGTGGAAGCAATTAAAAACACTACAGAGGCGAAGACGAAATACTAGACATAGGTTATACACATTGGAAGCTGTCTGGAACTAAAACCTCGGTGGGCAGATGTATCGAAATATGGAGAAGTTGTTAAGTATTTACTGGTACCGCTGGGGTCCTTATTGCATTACATAATGACATTTTGTTTAGAAGGATAGAAAGTGTATGGATGGCAAAATGACAGTAAAAGGCCTTCTTAAAATTATACCAGCACCTTTAAGGACAACTTCTGTTTTTGGAGCAGTTACATGATTGTCCAACAGGAGGTGACCAACTCGGTGATTAAGAAAACACTTGCAAAGGTCAAGGAAGATACTTTTGCCCCCACATTTGTCCAAATTTTGTGGAAAATTGGTGTTCTACTTGCGATATTTGTGCCTCCAGAAAAATGCCTAAAGAAAAGACCACGAGCACCTATGAAGCAGTAAAGCAATGTTGTTGTACCTATTGAACGTATTGCTATTGATAACGTGGGGGCCGTTTACCTAATCAAAAAAAGGGAACCTGTACTTAATTGTTGTTGGTGATTATTTTTTCAAAAAATGGGTCGAAGCCTATCCAGTTAGAAATCAAGAAAGCAGGGAAACTGTAGCAAGCAAACTCGTGGAGAGATTTATATCTTGTATTTGGTGTACCATTAAGTGTGGGCAGATTCATAACCGATAAAGTGTCCTAATTTCGAGTGGCCAAACTTTTCAAGGAGACATGTCACTTTTAGGGATCCGAGAAAACACGTACATTACCACAATGGAGACCACAATATTATGGAAAGGGTCGAAAGAGCTAACAGGACCATTGAGCAAGTATGATCTCAGCTTTTGTTTCTGATGACCAGAGGGAGTTGGGACTCTTACATAACCACTCCTAATGAAGGCTTTACCGATCATCTGTCCATGCACACAACAGATTAACACCGATCCAAGATGATATTTGGCAGGGAGAATACATACTCCCCATTGACATCTTACTGAGGGAAACCCAGAAAAAAAAAACAAAAAAACACAATAATTTTCCAGTATCGATTATGTGAACAACTTAATAGAAATCTCCTACTTGACAATCATGATTTGGCACGACGGAAGCTGATCATGGCCGAGGATGTAATGAAGAAGATTTACGATCACAGAATAGTGGAAAATCAATACAAAATAGGGGAAATTAGTTTGGTACTTTAAACCATGGCAGCCAGGGATCAAACCAAAAGTTCCAACGTAAGCCTGGACTGGTCCCTTTCCCTGTCATAAGCCCTAAGTAGGAGATAATTTTTTATATAAATAAGCCGGGGCCTAGGGCACAACCTGTTTTTGGTTCATCACGACCGGTTTAAAGAAATACAGAAGACGTTTAATGTAAATTATTGTGGTTTAAATCTTGGATTTATTGTTCCTGCATGAAGCAGTAACCTAGTTTATAATACATTTAAATTAAATTATCTGCAGACACCATTATAAAATTTTAATTTGGGAATCCAAGGCTGTAGGAATAAATGTAGACTTTTAACTATACCTGATGTTCTTCTGAACAGTTGGAGTACCTGTGTGTGTTGTGTGGAGATCTCATGTTAGCAACCTAGTTTGGGATTCAGCGTGCATCTTGAAGAGAAACACTCAGGTATCAGATGGGTAGTGTATCACATTCCATAAGCAGTTTCCCAGGCAGTCCAATGGTGCGCAACAAAGGAGCTGATGCAAGGCCCTGCAGTGGTGACCTTTTTTTATGTGTGAATCCATGATGGGAACATGAGAGGTAGCGCAGTCCAGGCAGCAGGCTGGATATGTGGCGAGAAGGAGCAGCCTATCCAGGCTTTTGTAAGTTTTGCCTAACCGTAAGGTGCCCGGAATAAGAAGATTGAGCCGCTGCGATTGTCCCTGCTTCCACCAGAGGGCTAGGACGACAAGAGTCTAGGCTGACCTGCCACCTTCTCCTAAGGTTTGTATCAAAGAAGTAAGCAGGTCTAGGAGTAGGAGTAACTCGAACTGGCGGAGTCTCCTGTCCCCTTCACCGACTTATAATCCGGTAAGGATTGCTCTTCCTCATCCTCATCACTCAGGTTTCAGATGGAGTGTGTCAAATGCCCTAAGCATTTTCCCCCGGCAGACCTTGTGCGCACAAAGGAGCTGATGCGAAGCCCTGCAGTGTAACCTATTTTTATGTGTGGAATCAGGATGAGGAAAACCTGAGAGGTAGCGCCCAGCCAGGAAGAAGCTGGATCAGTGGGGCTGGAGGGAGCAGCCTTCCAGGCTTTTGGAAGTTTTTAGCCCTATCGAAGGTGCCCGGAAAAGGAAGATTGAAGCCGCTGCGATGCTCCCTGCTCACCTGAGGGCTAGGACACCAGAGTCAGCTGACCTCCCAACTTCCTCCTACGGTGGTTATAGTCAAAGAGGTAAGCAGGTCTAGGAGTAGGAGTGAAACTCGAACTGAGCGTGGATCTCCATTTCCCTTCACCACGTATTATCCGGAGGGATTGCTCGTCCTCATCCCTCATCATCATCTTCAATCATCATCCCGTTTCTTCTTCATTTTTCCCATCCTACGGAGAAGTGCCTTCAACTCGGCCAGTTTATGACAGTCCATTTCGAAGACAGTCAGTGTAACCGATGACACACCAGCGACGGAGGGAAGGCTAGTCAGGTCCGCTGTCGTTGGCTCTTCCCAAGGTGTGGATCCCTTACTTTCGATGTCAGTCCAGAGAGCCCAAGAGAACCCAGTTATCCTGAACATTGGGGGAACAGATTTAAAGACTAGCAGAGGAACACGTTGTCCAGGATCCCAAATCCTTTTTTGCTAGGATGCATCAACGAAACTCAACGCTGTCATCCCGATAAGTCTAATCGTTATATACATTGACAGAGATCTGCCACCATTTTCGTTTTAATTATAAATTGTTCTGAGGAATGGCTGTGTTTCAAAATAAACCTCGCCAAAAGATCCCAGGTATCTATCATGGACATGAGTTACTAGAGGAAAGATTCTACACATAGAACCCCCCCCCCCTGGCCTTCCGGGGTGGGGGGGGGGGGGGGGGGGGGCCACCCCGGGCCCCCCTTAGAAATTCCATTTGTGGAAGATTGGAGGACATTAAGAATTTGGATTTGTGAAAATGAAAAAGGATTGGGGGGGGGGGGGGGTGTGATTCAAATAAGTGTTCCTTTTGTTCCATGTGAGATCGTGTTGCCTGGTGGTGGTTCTTGTTCCAGTTTGCTGTTCCTGTGTTGCTGTGTTTCCTGTGAAGCTGTGCTTCCTGATTGTGTTGCTCTCCAGTGAGTTGGTGTTGCTCTCCCGTGTTGCTGTAATTTTCTGTGTTTTCCTGTTTAATTCCGCCCTTCCTGTGATGCTGTGTTCCTAGGATTCTGTGTTTCCTACTTGTTTTGCTGTGATGCTGTGTCCCTGTTTACTTCCCTTAGTGTTGCTGTGATGCTGTGTTCCAGATCAAAAGCTTGTTTTTCCTGTGTACCCGTGTTTTTTTGGTTGTTTCCGTGATGCGTTTAGATATATATCTTTATAATCTGGATTATTACCAGCCATGTGATATATTAGTATTCAACCGTTCACCTTGAAAAAGAAATGACATAATAATAAAATGTCAAGATCAATTTCGTCCCAGGATTCACAATTTAATACCTTTGTATATAATCTTTTTGCTATAGCGAAATGATGATATCATTATATGTCATCCCAGTTAACCCACCTATACTTTAGCTAGCGAGATGATATCATTTCATCCCAGCCCACATATACATTTAAGCTACAGCGAAATGACATCATTTTCTCCCAGCCCACATATACCTTTTAGCTATAGCGAGATGACATCATGATTCATCCCAGCCCACATATACCTTTAGCTACAGCGATATGACATCATTTTATCCCATAGCCCACATATACCTTTAGCTAAAGCGAGATGCGGCATCATTTCATCCCAGCCCACATATACCTTTAGCTATAGCGAGATGACATCATTTCATCCCAGCCCACATATACCTTTAGCGAGATAGCGATAGTGACATCATTTTCATCCCAGCCCACATATACCTTTTAGCTATAGCGATATGACATCATTTCATCCCAGCCCACATATATTCTATTACCTTTAGCGAGATGACATCATTATTCGTCCCAGCCCACATATAACCTTTAGCTATAGTATTAGATGACATCATTTCGTCCCAGCCCACATATACCTTTAGCTATAGCGAGATGATATCATTTCCGTCCCAGCCCACATATACCTTTAGCTATAGCGAGATGACATCATTTCATCCCAGCCCACATATACCTTTAGTTATAGCGAAATGACATCATTTCGTCCCAGCCCAACATATACCTTTAGCTATAGCGAAATGACATCATTTCGTCCCAGCCCACGATATACCTTTAGCTATAGCGAGATGACATCATTTCGTCCCAGCCCACATATACCTTTAGCTATAGCGAGATGACATCATTTCGTCCCAGCCCACCTATACCTTTAGCTATAGCGAGATGACACGTTCCGTCCCAGCCCACATATACCTTTACCTTTAGCGAGATATGACATCATTTATGTCCCAGCCCACATATACCTTTAGCTATAGCGAGATGACATCATTTCGATCCCAGCCCACATATACCTTTAGCTATTAGCGAGATGACATCATTTCGTCCCAGCCCACATATACCTTTAGCTATAGCGAGATGACATCATTTTGTCCCAGCCCACATATACCTTTAGCCTTTAGCGAGATGACATCATTTTGTCCCACCCACATATACCCTTAACCAATAGCGAAATGAACATCATTTCCCAGTCCACAATATACCTATTAGCGAGAATGACATCATTTTGTCCCAGCCCACATATACCTATACCTATAGCGAGATGACATCATTTCGTCCCAGCCCACATATACTTTTAGCTATAGCGAAATGACATCATTTTGTCCCAGCCCACCATCCCAGCATCATTTTTGTCCCAGCCCACATATACCTTTAGCTTTGACGAAATGACATCATTTTGTCCCAGCCCACATATACCTATACCTTTAGCGATGATGACATCATTTCTTCCCAGCCCACATATACCTTAAGCTTAGCGAAATGACATCATTTCATCCCAGCCCACATATACCTTTAGCTATAGAAATGACATCATTTCGTCCCAGCCCACATATACCTTTAGCGAGATGACATCATTTCGTCCCAGCCCACATATACCTTTAGCGAGATGACATCATTTCGTCCGAGCCCACATATACCTTTAGCTAATAGCGAAATGACATCATTTCGTCCCAGCCCACATATACCTTAGCTATAGCGAGATGACATCATTTTGTCCCAGCCCACATATACCTATACCTTTAGCGAGATGACATCATTTCGTCCCAGCCCACATATACCTTTAGCTATAGCGAAATGACATCATTTCGTCCCAGCCCACATATACCTTTAGCTATAGCGAAATGACATCATTTCGTCCCAGCCCACATATACCTTTAGCTATAGCGAGATGACATCATTTCGTCCCAGCCCACATATACCTTTAGCTATAGCGAGATGACATCATTTCATCCCAGCCCACATATACCTTTAGCTATAGCGAGATGACATCATTTCATCCCAGCCCACATATACCTTTAGCTATAGCGAAATGACATCATTTCGCGTCCCAGCCCACATATACTTAAGCCTTTAGCGAGATGACATCATTTTGTCCCAGCCCACATATACCTTTAGCTATAGCGAGATGACATCATTTCGTCCCAGCCCACATATACCTTTAGCTATAGCGAGATGACATCATTTCGTCCCAGCCCACATATACCTTTAGCGAGATGACATCATTTCGTCCCAGCCCACATATACCTTTAGCTATAGCGAGATGACATCATTTCGTCCCAGCCCACATATACCTTTAGCTATAGCGAGATGACATCATTTCGTCCCAGCCCACATATACCTTTAGCGAGAATATAGCGAAATGACATCATTTCGTCCCCAGCCCACATATACCTTAGCATATAGCGAAAATGCAATATGATACCTTTAGCGAGATGACATCATTTCGTCCCAGCCCACATATACCTTTAGCCTATAGCGTATACAATAGCGAGATGACATCATTTCGTCCCAGCCCACATATACCTTTAGCGAGATGACATCATTTCGTCCCAGCCCACATATACCTTTAGCGAGATGACATCATTTCGTCCCAGCCCACATATACCTTTAGCTATAGCGAAATGACATCATTTCGTCCCAGCCCACATATACCTTTAGCTATAGCGAAATGACATCATTTCGTCCCAGCCCACATATACCTTTAGCTTTAGCGAGATGACATCATTTCGTCCCAGCCCACATATACCTTTAGCTATAGCGAAATGACATCATTTCGTCCCAGCCCACATATACCTTTAGCTATAGCGAGATGACATCATTTCGTCCCAGCCCACATATACCTTTAGCTATAGCGAAATGACATCATTTTGTCCCAGCCCACATATACCTATAGCCTTAGCGAGATGACATCATTTCGTCCCAGCCCACATATACCTTTAGCCATAGCGAAATGACATCATTTCGTCCCAGCCCACATATACCTTTAGCCATAGCGAGATGACATCATTTCGTCCCAGCCCACATATACCTTTACCTTATAGCGAGATGACATCATTTCGTCCCAGCCCACATATACCTTTAGCTATAGCGAGATGACATCATTTCGTCCCAGCCCACATATACCTTTAGCTATAGCGAGATGACATCATTTTCGTCCCAGCCCACATATACCTTTAGCTATAGCGAGATGACATCATTTCGTCCCAGCCCACATATACCTTTAGCTATAGCGAGATGACATCATTTCGTCCCAGCCCACATATACCTTTAGCTATAGCGAGATGACATCATTTCGTCCCAGCCCACATATACCTTTAGCTATAGCGAGATGACATCATTTCGTCCCAGCCCACATATACCTTTAGCTATAGCGAAATGACATCATTTCGTCCCAGCCCACATATACCTTTAGCTATAGCGAGATGACATCATTTCGTCCCAGCCCACATATACCTTTAGCTATAGCGAATGACATCATTTCGTCCCAGCCCACATATACCTTTAGCTATAGCGAGATGACATCATTTCGTCCCAGCCCACATATACCTTTAGCTTTAGCGAGATGACATCATTTCGTCCCAGCCCACATATACCTTTAGCTATAGCGAGATGACACTTTCCGTCCCAGCCCACATATACCTATACCTTTAGCGAGATGACATCATTTTGTCCCAGCCCACATATACCTTTAGCTATAGCGAGATGACATCATTTCATCCCAGCCCACATATACCTTTAGCTATAGCGAGATGACATCATTTTCGTCCCAGCCCACATATACCTTTAGCTATAGCGAGATGACATCATTTTGTCCCAGCCCACATATACCTTTAGCTTATAGCGAGATGACATCATCATTTTGTCCCAGCCCACATATACCTTTAGCTATAGCGAAATGACATCATTTCGTCCCAGCCCACATATACCTTTACCTTTAGCGAGATGACATCATTTCATCCCAGCCCACATATACCTTTAGCTATAGCGAGATGACATCATTTCGTCCCAGCCCACATATACCTTTAGCTATAGCGAGATGACATCATTTCGTCCCAGCCCACATATACCTTTAGCTATAGCGAGATGACATCATTTCGTCCCAGCCCACATATACCTTTAGCTTAGCGAAGATGACATCATTTCCGTCCCAGCCCACATATACCTTTAGCCTAGCGAGATGACATCATTTTGTCCCAGCCCACATATACCTTTAGCTATAGCGAAATGACATCATTTCGTCCCAGCCCACATATACCTTTAGCTATAGCGAGATGACATCATTTCGTCCCAGCCCACATATACCTTTAGCCATAGCGAGATGACATCATTCCGTCCCAGCCCACATATACCTTTAGCTATAGCGAGATGACATCATTTCGTCCCAGCCCACATATACCTTTAGCTATAGCGAAATGACATCATTTCGTCCCAGCCCACATATACCTACACCTTTAGCGAGATGACATCATTTCGTCCCAGCCCACATATACCTTTAGCTATAGCGAGATGACATCATTTCGTCCCAGCCCACATATACCTTTAGCTATAGCGAGATGACATCATTTCGTCCCAGCCCACATATACCTTTAGCTATAGCGAGATGACATCATTTTCGTCCCAGCCCACATATACCTTTAGCTATAGCGAGATGACATCATTTCGGTCCCAGCCCACATATACCTTTAGCTATAGCGAGATGACATCATTCCGTCCCAGCCCACATATACCTTTAGCTATAGCGAGATGACATCATTCCGTCCCAGCCCACATATACCTTTAGCTATAGCGAGATGACATCATTTCGTCCCAGCCCACATATACCTTTAGCTATAGCGAGATGACATCATTTCGTCCCAGCCCACATATACCTTTAGCTATAGCGAGATGACATCATTTCGTCCCAGCCCACATATACCTTTAGCTTAGCGAGATGACATCATTTTTCGTCCCAGCCCACATATACCCTTTAGCATAGCGAGATGACATCATTTCCCAGCCCACATATACCTTTAGCATAGCGAGATGACATCATTTCGTCCCAGCCCACATATACCTTTACTATAGCGAGATGACATCATTTCATCCCAGCCCACATATACCTTTAGCTATAGCGAGATGACATCATTTTGTCCCAGCCCACATATACCTTTAGCTATAGCGAGATGACATCATTTCGTCCCAGCCCACATATACCTTTAGCTATAGCGAGATGACATCATTTCCGTCCCAGCCCACATATACCTTTAGCTATAGCGAGATGACATCATTTCGTCCCAGCCCACATATACCTTTACTTTAGCGAGATGACATCATTTCGTCCCAGCCCACATATACCTTTAGCTATAGCGAGATGACATCATTTCGTCCCAGCCCACATATACCTTTAGCTATAGCGAGATGACATCATTTTCGTCCCAGCCCACATATACCTTTAGCTATAGCGAAATGACATCATTTCGTCCCAGCCCACATATACCTTTAAGCTATAGCGAGATGACATCATTTCGTCCCAGCCCACATATACCTTTAGCTATAGCGAGATGACATCATTTCGTCCCAGCCCACATATACCTTTAGCTATAGCGAGATGACATCATTTTGTCCCAGCCCACATATACCTTTACCTTTAGCGAGATGACATCATTTTGTCCGCCCACCCACATATACCTTTAGCATAGCGAGATGACATCATTTCTCCCAGCCCACATATACCTTTACAGCGAGATGACATCATTCGTCCCAGCCCACATATACCTTAGCAAGCGATGACATCATTTCGTCCCAGCCCACATATAGCTATACCTTTAGCGAGATGATATCATTTCGTCCCAGCCCACATATACCTTTAACAATAGCGAAATGACATCATTTCGTCCCAGCCCACATATACCTTTAGCGAGATGACATCATTTCATCCCAGCCCACATATACCTTTAGCGAGATGACATCATTTCGTCCCAGCCCACATATACCTTTAGCTATAGCGAAATGACATCATTTCGTCCCAGCCCACATATACCTTTAGCGAGATGACATCATTTCGTCCCAGCCCACATATACCTTTAGCTATAGCGAAATGACATCATTTTGTCCCAGCCCACATATACCTATACCTTTAGCTATAGCGATGACATCATTTTCGTCCCAGCCCACATATACCTTTAGCCTATAGCGAGATGACATCATTTCGTCCCAGCCACATATACCTTTAGCTGACATTTTCGTCCCAGCCCACATATACCTTTAGCTATAGCGAGATGACATCATTTTGTCCCAGCCCACATATACCTTTAGCTATAGCGAGAATGACATCATTTCGTCCCAGCCCACATATACCTTTAGCTATTAGCGAATGACATCATTTCGTCCCAGCCCACATATACCTTTAGCTATAGCGAGATGACATCATTTCGTCCCAGCCCACATATACCCATTTTAGCTATAGCGAGATGACATCATTTGTCCCAGCCCACATATACCTTTTATAGCGAGATGACATCATTTCGTCCCAGCCCACATATACCTTTAGCTATAGCGAAATGACATCATTTCGTCCCAGCCCACATATACCTTTAGCTATAGCGAGATGACATCATTTCGTCCCAGCCCACATATACCTTTAGCTATAGCGAGATGACATCATTTCGTCCCAGCCCACATATACCTTTAGCAATAGCGAGATGACATCATTTCGTCCCAGCCCACATATACCTTTACCTATAGCGAGATGACATCATTTCATCCCAGCCCACATATACCTTTAGCTTTAGCGAGATGACATCATTTCGTCCCAGCCCACATATACCTTTAGCCACATATACCTTTAGCGAGATGACATCATTTCGTCCCAGCCCACATATACCTTTAGCTATAGCGAGATGACATCATTTCGTCCCAGCCCACATATACCTTTAGCTATAGCGAGATGACATCATTTCGTCCCAGCCCACATATACCTTTAGCTATAGCGAGATGACATCATTTCGTCCCAGCCCACATATACCTTTAGCTATAGCGAGATGACATCATTTCGTCCCAGCCCACATATACCTTTAGCATAGCGAAATGACATCATTTCGTCCCAGCCCACATATACCTTTAGCTATAGCGAGATGACATCATTTCGTCCCAGCCCACATATACCTTTAGCTATAGCGAGATGACATCATTTCGTCCCAGCCCACATATACCTTTAGCCTATAGCGAGATGACATCATTTCGTGTCCCAGCCCACATATACCTTTAGCTAAGCGATGACATCATTTTGTCCCAGCCCACCCCATATACCTTTAGCTATAGCGAGATGACATCATTTCGTCCCAGCCCACATATACCTTTAGCTATAGCGAGATGACATCATTTCGTCCCAGCCCACATATACCTTTAGCTTTAGATACATCATTGTCCCAGCCCCAATAGATTAGACATCATTTTCGCCCACTATACTTAGCGAATGACCCACATATACCTTTAGCTATAGCGAGATGACATCATTTTGTCCCAGCCCACATATACCTTTACCTTTAGCGAGATGACATCATTTTGTCCCAGCCCACATATACCTTTAACAATAGCGAAATGACATCATTTCGTCCCAGCCCACATATACCTTTACTAGCGAGATGACATCATTTCATCCCAGCCCACATATATTACCTTTAGCGAGATGACATCATTTCGTCCCAGCCCACATATACCTTTAGCTATAGCGAAATGACATCATTTGTCCCAGCCCACATATACCTTTAGCAAGCGAGATGACATCATTTTGTCCCAGCCCACATATGCCTTTAGCTATAGCGAAATGACATCATTTTGTCCCAGCCCACATATACCTATACCTTTAGCGAGATGACATCATTTTGTCCCAGCCCACATATACCTTTAGCTTTGGCGAAATGACATCATTTTGTCCCAGCCCACATATACCTATACCTTAGCGAGATGATATCATTTCGTCCCAGCCCACATATACCTTTAGCGAGATGACATCATTTCGTCCCAGCCCACATATACCTTTAGCGAGATGACATCATTTCGTCCGAGCCCACATATACCTTTAGCTATAGCGAAATGACATCATTTCGTCCCAGCCCACATATACCTTTAGCTATAGCGAAATGACATCATTTCGTCCCAGCCCACATATACCTACACCTTTAGCGAGATGACATCATTTCGTCCCAGCCCACATATACCTTTAGCTATAGCGAGATGACATCATTTCGTCCCAGCCCACATATACCTATACCTTTAGCGAGATGACATCATTTTGTCCCAGCCCACATATACCTTTAGCTTTAGCGAGATGACATCATTTTGTCCCAGCCCACATATACCTTTAGCTATTAGCGAGATGACATCATTTTGTCCCAGCCCACATATACCTTTAGCTATAGCGAGATGACATTCATTTCGTCCCAGCCCACATATACCTTTAGCTATAGCGAGATGACATCATTTCGTCCCAGCCCACATATACCTTTAGCTATAGCGAGATGACATCATTTCGTCCCAGCCCACATATACCTTTAGCGAGATGACATCATTTCGTCCCAGCCCACATATACCTTTAGCTATAGCGAGATGACATCATTTCGTCCCAGCCCACATATACCTTTAGCTATAGCGAGATGACATCATTTCGTCCCAGCCCACATATACCTTTAGCTATAGCGAGATGACATCATTTCGTCCCAGCCCACATATACCTTAGATAGCGAAATGACATCATTTCGTCCCAGCCCACATATACCTTTAGCTATAGCGAGATGACATCATTTCGTCCCAGCCCACATATACCTTTAGCTTTAGCGAGATGACATCATTTCGTCCCAGCCCACATATACCTTTAGCTATAGCGAGATGACATCATTTCGTCCCAGCCCACATATACCTTTAGCTATAGCGAGATGACATCATTTCGTCCCAGCCCACATATACCTTTAGCTATAGCGAAATGACATCATTTCGTCCCAGCCCCACATATACCTTTAGCTATAGCGAGATGACATCATTTCGTCCCAGCCCACATATACCTTAGCTATAGCGAGATGACATCATTTCGTCCCAGCCCACATATACCTTTACCTATAGCGAGATGACATCATTTCGTCCCAGCCCACATATACCTTTAGCGCAGATGACATCATTCGTCCCAGCCCACATATACCTTAGCGAGATTCGTCCAGCCCACATATACCTTAGCTATAGCGAATGACATCATTTCGTCCCAGCCCACATATACCTTTAGCTATAGCGAATGACATCATTTCGTCCCAGCCCACATATACCTTTAGCTTACGAGATGACATCATTTCGTCCCAGCCCACATATACCTTTAGCTATAGCGAGATGACATCATTTTGTCCCAGCCCACATATACCTTTACCTTTAGCGAGATGACATCATTTTGTCCCAGCCCACATATACCTTTAGCTATAGCGAGATGACATCATTTCGTCCCAGCCCACATATACCTTTAGCATAGCGAGATGACATCATTTCGTCCCAGCCCACATATACCTTTAGCTATAGCGAGATGACATCATTTTCGTCCCAGCCCACATATACCTTTAGCAATAGCGAGATGACATCATTTCGTCCCAGCCCACATATGCCTTTAGCTATAGCGAAATGACATCATTTTGTCCCAGCCCACATATACCTATACCTTTAGCGAGATGACATCATTTCGTCCCAGCCCACATATACCTTTATCTTTAGCGAAATGACGTCATTTTGTCCCAGCCCACATATACCTATACCTTTAGCAAGATGACATCATTTTGTCCCAGCCCACATATACCTTTAGCTTTGGCGAAATGACATCATTTTGTCCCAGCCCACATATACCTATACCTTTAGCGAGATGACATCATTCTGTCCCAGCCCACATATACCTTAAGCTATAGCGAAATGACATCATTTCATCCCAGCCCACATATACCTATACCTTTAGCGAGATGACATCATTCTGTCCCAGCCCACATATACCTTAAGCTATAGCGAAATGACATCATTTCATCCCAGCCCACATATACCTTTAGCGAGATGACATCATTTCGTCCCAGCCCACATATACCTTTAGCGAGATGACATCATTTCGTCCGAGCCCACATATACCTTTAGCTATAGCGAAATGACATCATTTCGTCCCAGCCCACATATACCTTTAGCTATAGCGAAATGACATCATTTCGTCCCAGCCCACATATACCTATACCTTTAGCGAGATGACATCATTTCGTCCCAGCCCACATATACCTTTAGATTAGCAATAGCGAGATGACATCATTTTGTCCCAGCCCACATATACCTATACCTTTAGCGAGATGATATCATTTTGTCCCAGCCCACATATACCTTTAGAAATAGCGAGATGACATCATTTCGTCCCAGCCCACATATACCTTTAGCTATAGCGAGATGACATCATTTCGTCCCAGCCCACATATACCTTTAGCTATAGCGAGATGACATCATTTCGTCCCAGCCCACATATACCTTTAGCTATAGCGTGATGACATCATTTCGTCCCAGCCCACATATACCTTTAGCCATAGCGAGATGACATCATTCCGTCCCAGCACACATATACCTTTAGCTATAGCGAAATGACATCATTTCGTCCCAGCTTACATATACCTTTAGCAATAGCGAGATGACATCATTTTGTCCCAGCCCACATATACCTATACCTTTAGCGAGATGATATCATTTTGTCCCAGCCCACATATACCTTTAGCAATAGCGAAATGACATCATTTCATCCCAGCCCACATATACCTATACCTTTAGCAAGATGACATCATTTTGTCCCAGCCCACATATACCTTTAGCTATAGCGAAATGACATCATTTCGTCCCGAGATGACATCATTTTGTCCCAGCCCACATATACCTTTAGCTATAGCGAAATGACATCATTTCGTCCCAGCCCACATATACCTTTAGCTATAGCGAAATGACATCATTTCGTCCCAGCCCACATATACCTACACCTTTAGCGAGATGACATCATTTCGTCCCAGCCCACATATACCTTTAGCAATAGCGAGATGACATCATTTTGTCCCAGCCCACATATACCTATACCTTTAGCGAGATGATATCATTTTGTCCCAGCCCACATATACCTTTAGAAATAGCGAAATGACATCATTTCATCCCAGCCCACATATACCTTTAGCCATAGCGAGATGACATCATTCCGTCCCAGCCCACATATACCTTTAGCAATAGCGAAATGACATCATTTCATCCCAGCCCACATATACCTATACCTTTAGCGAGATGACATCATTCCGTCCCAGCCCACATATACCTTTAGCTATAGCGTGATGACATCATTTCGTCCCAGCCCACATATACCTTTAGCCATAGCGAGATGACATCATTCCGTCCCAGCACACATATACCTTTAGCTATAGCGAAATGACATCATTTCGTCCCAGCTTACATATACCTTTAGCAATAGCGAGATGACATCATTTTGTCCCAGCCCACATATACCTATACCTTTAGCGAGATGATATCATTTTGTCCCAGCCCACATATACCTTTAGCAATAGCGAAATGACATCATTTTGTCCCAGCCCACATATACCTATACCTTTAGCGAGATGATATCATTTTGTCCCAGCCCACATATACCTTTAGCTATAGCGAAATGACATCATTTCGTCCCAGCCCACATATACCTTTAGCGAGATGACATCATTTCGTCCCAGCCCACATATACCTTTAGCTATAGCGAAATGACATCATTTCGTCCCAGCCCACATATACCTAGCTATAGCGAGATGACTACATACACAAAAATGCCTAGGACATCTCTTGCAAACTATTTCGTCCCCTACAATTCATTACAAGAATGGCCAAATCAAAAGATTACCATAACGGAATACTTCATGATACCAAGCGTGAATAAAGATATGTTTTTAATCAGATTGTAGTAGACTTGGCCTAAGTCCTCAATGCTCATCAATGAAAAATGGTTGATAGATACCACGACACTGTTATGATAAAAATAATATATATATTTTTATAATGACATCATGAATAGTAAAGTTTATTTGTTTGATTAAATTAGAGTCCTGGTAACAGGCAAGGTTATATAAGGACGGAAATAATAATGTGCATAGGTGCTAACACTCACCAATGATAATAATTTCTTTTACGCCCTACAGTTAGCATTACATATACCTGCTTCCCATATTGCATGATCAAACAAGCGACTGAATTTAGATTATTTAGCTTTTCTCGCCTTCCTACCGTCTCCATTGACACTGCCCTCGAAAACATGTAAATATTCACACATTGCAACAAAATGTACACATTGGATACCGTCCTTAAATGATCATGGCTCTTAATAGGAAATTAACCTTAGAAGTCAATCAAAACAATCTAACGTCAGATGTTAGTACAGTGGTACATACTGTTCTTTCGGTAATTGATAATGGATTCTTTAAATTATGGAAAGAGTTGTAAGTTAACCTTTATATTAGATGAACCTGACTATAAAATTGTATTTGTTTTTTTTTCTTTTTTGTTTGTTTGATTTTTGAAGAGATTTCATATGCGTACAAAGAGCATTTACATATGATATTCATATTCTTTTTTTTAAATCTTAATCGTCATATACATATATTTACCACTATAAAATACTGTAATGTTCCAAATATTATATTTAGTACAGTTTCTATCGGCTTCTGTAACATGTTATTATGATAATATTCCGATTATACATTTTGAGCAATGTTATTGATTTTACAGCGAATGTTATTAAGCTAGAACTTAATATACCTTAGTAAGATATATATATCTAAGAGTTATCGTGGAAGTTCAAATTCCATGTGGGGCAGTTGTTAGGTTCTGGCTGTAGGCCGGTGGGTTTTTTTTTCCAGGTATCCGGCGTTCCTTCTTGTGATCCTGTATTATATTAATGTTGTATAAGCCTTGTGTATTGGAAATCATGCCGGTTTTATTGTTCGAACTCATTGAAGTATGCCACCGATAACACCGATCAAACACTACTATCCGATCATGTTATACAGACAATGAGTCGTCCTGCTCTAATTATATCAGGGGACAGAACCCAAAGCTTTCCGCATAGGGGCGAGCGGCAAAATGTGAGAGGGTGTTAAGGGAGAGGTTGTGAGGAAAAAAGTCATTTTGGAAGAAGAGTAAAGATATATCATACAATAAGTAGCATTTGATTATCAAGCAAACTACCTGCAAAGCCTCCGCTAGTTTTTAAGTCCGACATGGTAATGGTTGTAGTATTCTTCGTTGTTGGGCAAATATAAATACCTGGTATATCTATCATTATTCTGTAATAACTGATGCTTAAAATTATTCGTTTGAGTTTTGATCATCACTCATGTCGTCAATGGTAATATCTCTTTATGTTTCGTTTGTTCCACAGCCTAGATCTATTCTTTTTTATTTTCGCCTTATATACCATTATTCATTTCATTATATACCATATAGTTTAAATTTTCGTTTAATTTTAATGATGTTCTGTCATATAGATTTTGGCTTGTCTTTACTCATATCAACATGGCAGCTGTATTTATCATATGTCATTAATTAGTCACCTGTTTGGACTTTATAGGTCACGGAAACACATCACCTTCGCTAGCTAATAGTATTCAGGACGATACTTTCCATGACACCCAAGCCGGATCTCACTTCAAATTCCTAATTTCAAATTCTGATTGGATGCTGCTAGGTTCAGCCGAACAATGAAAACGCGGTTTTGCATGTCGACAAAACTTCACCGAAGTGATGGCAGTGACCATTGGCTGCTGGTTGAGGCATGCCATGTCTGTCGACAAGTCACATTTATGTACTATTAAGTCAATTATTGAATGTTTAAGATCAGCTAAATGAAGTACTTGAATACTCTCCAAACAGAAGTATTTGGATTCTGTTTCACAAAGTTGAACACATTATGCAAAGATAGACTTCGATCTCGTGACTGAATTGGACACTGAAGCATGAAACACAAAATTCTGTGTCCGAACTAATAAACAAACACTCACCAATATGCTAATGTTTGGTATTTTGAATCATTCAACATTTTTCAAAGGCCTGCCACTTTCTCAATCCAAAGATCCATGATACCAGCCTTTTCATTAGTTGCATTTTACTTAAATGGAAGGGGCGCAACTGTGGTGATATAGCAAATAGCTCAGTGCGGGAACTTCATTTCTGAAGTGAGATCCACCAAGGGTTTCAGGGAGAGTATCGTATTTAATCCACTTGGCTAGCGAAGTCGATGATCGAATAAACGAACTTAAATGTGGATATTAGTAGTTTTATTGGAATATCGTTACAGATTTGTGATATACAAAAATGTCTCCAAGACACAATTATTGGAAAGCGAGATGACTCGGCTGGAAATGTTTGTTCTGAATGCTGTACAAAAGATTTATGTAACCTGAAGTTGTGTCACTGTAAGTATCAATCTACATAAAATTTTAAAACTTTAGTTTCCATCTCCTTTTCAGAAGCCAATCTCTTGTAAATAAGCAACACCCGCACAGATTGGTAGGGGACTAAAATACCTATAACTGGGTTATTTTCGTGGAGTTGATATTTTTTTCGCGATTTTCGCAGGCTATCACCTGGGTCGCAAACGTTTGATCCATGAAATATTACGAATTCGTGAATAATACTTCAAGCCCAATTGCCAAATTCTGCATCGCTAAAATTATTTTTTATTTGTTGATAAGCCCTACAGAAAGGGCTTTAGAATTGTACCTGCTGCCCCTATTGCATGTTTGATTATATTTACGTCCTATCAACTGCCAGTGTCACGTGAGGACGGCCTATCATGTATGCGGCGTAAGCGTGTATGTTAGGGAGGTTCGTGTTTTGGGAGTCTGCGGTATATTCATGTTGTGTCTTCTTGTATAGGAGATTTCAGAAAAGATGGCGTGACGTCACAGAAAGATTACATCCGGGTCCTCACAAAGGTACAAACACAGATGGCGACTAATAAAAACAATAACAGATACATACATCCCTGCTACACAATCGATACGTTGACAAAAGTATACACTTTCATATTTGCAAATTTGGATTTAAAAATGGGTTCTTATTGTTTCAGAGGTTACAGACATTTATACTTTTATGTTTACAATTGTTTATTGCTAAATTTATTTGTGTAGATTTAGTGTTGAAGCCAGCTTGCGAAGCGGTGTCGGGCCGTCACACGTACCCGTTTTTTGTTCACACATAGAAATCCGTGTTGTGAAAAAGTTATGAATAGATAATTGATTTCAATGTATCATACTTCTGTTATACATGGAAAATCTGTTCACAACACTATTAATATAAATACAACGAAATGTGAACCACCTGGCCAGACCACTGCCGCTCGAGTGCATAGTAGATCACCTCGGGCCTCAGCCAATAGTTGGGAAATTAATAATATCAATACGTAATTACCAACACATATCTCAAAAAGTACTTGTAACAGATATACATTTCGTTATTTACCTTGTAAATCTTGTTTTAAAGGAATGGTATAAACCACTGTTACACATAAATGCAGATGTTTGTGTACGTACACAGTATGGCTGCCAATATCTCAAAAAATAAAATGGTGATGTCGTTCAATTTCATGCTGTAGAGCTTAATTTTATTTTTAAGTCACTTTTATTCCATGTACCGCTATTTGAAGTCCCAAATTGAAGTGATATTAATTTTAAATAATTTGAATACAACATATGCTACATAGGCTACATTTAGATTTATGAATATAGCTAGATCGTAGTACTACTGGAAATGCCGACCAGGACACATTGCGCACGGCTTCGAGAATCCTAAAATACTCGAAGTTTTGTTTAAAAATTAATAAAAAGTAACTATTAAATGACTCATTTGAATGTCATAAACTAACTTCCAATATTTCTGACGAAAAAGGTATTAAGAATACATAATTTTGTGACTCTGAAAAATGACGAAATTCGGGATCACGACAGTACTGTAAGTAATGGCTGCCGTGCCCTTTGGATAATCTACGGAGGCAAATTTTAATTTGGTCATAATCACACATCGTAAGGTGTTTTACCAAGTTAGACTTAGCAAACAGAAATCGCTTATTAAAATGTCAGTATAATATTTTGGGAAACTTGGAATTTAATTTGTAGTTTCTGTCAATTTTGTAATATCTCTCAATGGTTATAAGCAGGTCTAATGGTGACCGTGTTTTTTCTCGTGGCGGTCGAAAATGGAGTAAAATGTATGAATACCAGATGTTTATATCTAAATATTATTGCTTAATATTTTTATTTACACTTTTTAAAATCAAAATAACGCAATAGTTCTCGGATTGTCGTACTATTTATTACAATAAAATGTAACCAAACATCGCAAGCGTCTGTGCTCCCACTATGTTCATGTGTACATAT
Organism: Argopecten irradians; assembly: GCF_041381155.1. NCBI lineage: Eukaryota > Metazoa > Mollusca > Bivalvia > Pectinida > Pectinidae > Argopecten > Argopecten irradians. Next base: position 26,899,055 of record NC_091137.1, on the reverse strand, counting down.
ACGGAGTTGTACCTTTGAGCGACCGGATGTACCTTTGTGTGACGTCATCGCCATCTTTTCTGAAATCTCCTATAGTGGAACCCTTGTCCTTTTGATAGTGCTGTATCACTGACGCATGCAGCCGAAGACACCAAGCAACACAACTCACCCGGTCACATTATACAGACAACGGGCGAACCAGTCTCCCAACTCCCTTAATTATGAGCGTTAAGCAGGAGCAGAAACTACAATTTTTATAGACTTTGGGGTGGCTTGGCCAGGGGACAGAACCCATAGCCTTCCTCAGAGCGGCGAGCACTTAACCGAAGACTAAAAGTGAGGTGTTGTCAAGGTAGGCGTTAAGAAGAAGAACGTAAATTAGAAAAGATAAGATGCAATAGGGTAAGCAGGTGCAATTAGACTTTTGGCCCGCGAAATTTCCGACTATACGGTATATTGGGACTTATTCGTTCTGTTTGTTCAAATATAGCAATATACAACAGCAACCGATTTTGCTTTCCAGTTGACACGACCAATGAAGATGACCCAACGAAGGCAGTCCGATGTTATAGCTGTGACAATATGGACCATCCAGAAAATTGCGACCTATCAAAGATTTGCTCTTTAACTGAAGTAAGTTATTCATGTTTATATTGGGCTTAACGTGGATCGTCCCTGATGTTACGTTATACTTTTGTAACGTCGCTATCCGAATCCCCGTATATACATCCGTACCATCAATATACCATTTATAAGACATCTGAAGCCATTTGAATGATTTTCACAGCTTAATTCATCAAACCTTATGGTTTTCAATAGATTATTTTTTTAAAAAATAGCATATCAAAATTTTCGCACAGTTATGGCATAGAGATCTATAATTTTAAGTCTAATCGGTAAATATAGTATAATTTTGAAAATCCATTGATCTATATGAAATAAATTGAAGAATCACAAATCGACCCAAATGAAAAACTTAGTTTCAGTTTAAAGGGACAATTTATTCTAAAAGTACATTAAAATGCTAAGATTTCGGAAAACAAACTAGTTCGTTGAGGTATACTTTTTATTAGTGTTATGCCGGTTGGATCACACTATCTGTACAAGAAATTTAGGTATAATTTTGTGTAACAAGCATGTAATGGTTACATGTCGTTTAGATAACGTTGTCAACTGTGTAACAATGTTACGGTGATTATGTTGGATATGTTCTGATTTTGTTCGAGAAACTAGTTTGCAAATGGTAATTATGGAGAGAACATATCATTATAAATGTATACTATCGAAATATGAGTGCATATTGATGGTGTGAACTATGTAAATTGATAATACTTGATGCATTATGACATCGTATGTTTGTATTGAATGTTGTGAGCAGACGATAGGTTTACCGTTGTATGTTGTCGAAAAAATTTCATTATAAACTCATTAACAACGATGAAAAATGTTAAACATCGCAAGATGATAGTATACCTGATATGTCTATTCCATTTAATCTCGAAGTAAGGTGTTTTATAAGTCATTAGAGACATTAGTTTGTCACCGTAGTCACGGTACGTCTTGACAGGCGGCCATCAGTGTTTATCTTTTCGGAACTTCTCTAGAGTTATTGACTTCACTTTTACTCGGACGTCTCGGGTGTTATCCATATGATTATAGGAGCGCGGGATATCTCTCGTGCTAGAATTTTCTAGCCTTTTGATTGGTTCAAACTAGACATAAGTTGAGAGCCGGGAGATTCAAGGTTTCAGTGTCGTTTTGACCTCACATGCGGAAAGCTGAGCGGAGCAGAGCAAAGCAGTAGTTTTAAGTAGAGCAGAGAACCAGAATGTCAAAAGAAGGAGAGCAGGTGTGTTCCAGATACATGTACTAAGTACTTTATTTCAGTTAGGGTTTAGGACAGTTTAGGAGTCAGTAAATATGTTATAGGTGAAATAGGAAATGTAGGAGAAATTAGGAGAACTAGGAGTATTAGGAGATATAGGAGTAGTAGGAGAACTAGGAGTAATAGGAGAAATTAGGAGTAAATGTCAACAAACATAATTTTTTAAGAAGCAATGACTAGGGTAAATATTTAACTACATATGTAGCAAGAAATTTAATATAACTTAACAATGTAAAAATAACAACAAAAACTGCGTCACATCTTTTCTTCATTTATTGTCAAAGGGAGGCAACTCTTTGTGTCACCTTACGCTTGTTAACTTGTGAGAAGTCTGATTTGTCTATGTCTTTGATGTCCTAAATATATCCACATTGTATGTATTTAATTTGCTGAGTCATTCTTGAATTGTTGCCACAAGCCATCCCCAGACGAACCTGAGAAAGGGTTCATAAACCTTTTATACAATTCACCGTCAGGAAAGATGCTCAGTCTGACGACTAGACTTTTATAAGTCGGGGGTACCTGACGGTCGGCATTGCATTGGCGTCGTCGGCAGGATTTCCTTGCACTATTTAGACTTATTCAGATGCAACTTAAGCTGGTTGGAGTTGCCGAGATTGCTGGTAGCAGTTGAAGAGTTAGCTGTTTAGAGATGCAGTTGTGGCAGGTTGCACAGTTACTGTTCCTGATTGCTGTTGTGTAACAAGTTGTATCTGAAAAACCCAAATTTAAAATTTACATTATCAAATATCTGGTGTTGGTGGTAACTATTCAGGAATAACAATACTTTAAATTTTGTTAAAAAAAAATCAAAATGGATGACTCAAATATTGTAACAATCAGACAGAATGAACAAGATGTTGACAATGTAAATGAAGATGTTGATGATGCAGGTTCTCAATATAGTAATGCAGAATACACTGAAGTAGCAGATGAACAGCAGATTAATTTTAATGAGCATAGGGCAGAGAACAACATCCAAGATAATATTGTTAGAATTATGCAGAGATTGGAGAATAATATGGCTGGGTTGAGAGGTGAACTTAGAAATAACATTACAGAGTTTAGGGGAGAAATGCAAGATAATTTGTTAATTTAGAAAAGATGTGGAAAATTTAAGACAGGAAATGGACCAACCAAATCGGAACCAGAACCGTAATGACGTGTTAGGATGGGGTGAAGGCAGAATGAATAATCGAGCAGAACATCAGGATTTTAGGCCACACACTCATTCTTCATACACAGACTCCCCAAGGTATAGAGATGAAAGGCCTAATGGTAAGGGTGTTAGGATGAAACCTTCACCATATAGTGGAAAAGGTGATTGGGAGGATTATATATCTCAGTTCGAGATTGTAGCAGAGTTAAATAACTGGACTTATTATGAAAAGTCCCTCTATCTTGCTGGCAGTCTTACAGATGGAGCTGCAGCTGTACTAAATGGTTTGGGGGAGCGTCATAAGAGAGATTTTGACAGTGTGGTTGCTGCTTTAGGTCGAAAGTTCGGGTCAGTTAATAAGCAGAAATTTATAGATCCCAGTTGCAGACGAAGGTTAGGGGAAAGGATGAAACTATTGCTAATCTGGCGCAGACAATTAAAAGAATGACAAGGAAAGGTTATCCTGAGATGGAAACAAAGTCGACTGATGTATTAGCATTAGATTACTTCATACAAGCCCTGTCTGATTATGAGATGAGGCAACATATTAGAAATATGTACCCTAGGGATCTAGATGAAGCAGAGAATTTAGCCGTCCGTTTCGAAACACATCAATTGGCAGACAAACAGAGGTCTAAACAGGTTAGAAAGGTTGAATTTGAGGGAGATAGAAACAAAATTAGAGAGGAGTCAGAGACGGTGAAAGAACTAAGGTGGAAGGTAAAAGAGCTGAGTGATTGGAAAGATAGAGAGGAGAGGAGCAAAAGAGCAAACAATTTTGATAGCAGACCACAACAAAACAGAAATATGTATCAAAGGGTGCAGAATAATTACAACTCTAATGCTGCATTCTCCAATGACAACAGGGGAGATAATCAGAGACAACACGGATCAGGAAACGGAGTTGGACCGAGTTCAAGGGCCACAACTCGGCAGTAGACAACACAAGGGCTCAACAAAAAGTTAGAGATCTAATTCAGGTGAATTCTGCAAATGATGAAGGTTATTTTGTCAGAGCTTTGGTACAAAGTATTCCGGTGACTATGCTGGTAGATACAGGGTCAAGTGTAACCATACTTAGGAGCAGTCTTGTGAAAAGCTGGCCAGAATTTTTACAACCAGAGATACAACCTGTCAAACAAACAATGTTGACAGTAACCGGAGAAAAGGCATCTTTCTTAGGAAAGGCAAAGGTTAAAATTTCCGTAGGATCACACACCTTTCAACATGAAGTATACATTGCTGATATTCAAGGTGATGGTATATTAGGAGTAGATTTTTTGTCCATGGCAGAGTGCGACATTATGTTTAGTACTGAGTGCTTACTATTGAGAGGCGAGAAGGTACCTTGTTGCATGAATTTAAGGAGTATTACCCCAAGTTGCTGTAGGGTGACAATACTGGAGGAGGTGGTGATTCCACCGAGAACTGAAATGATTGTAGCTGGTGTTCCAATAGATGGAGTAGCAAAGGGAACAGGAGTTATAGAACCTGTGACCCAATTCATAGCAAAAAGTGGTTGTCTGGTTGGCAGAGCAGTAGTAGATCCTAAGAATGGCATCGTACCTCTTAGAATAGCAAATGTAGGGACTGAATCTTGTACTATTCACAAGGACACTGTAACAGCTACCTATGAACCTGTAAATATTCCTGACGAGAGGAGGAGCAGTCAAAGTGTGCCAGGTTTAACAGGGAAGACGGAGTTACCAGAACATTTAGCAGATCTTTATGAAAGGAGCTCAAAGAATTTATCCTACAAACAGAGACAAGGTTTGAAGGAAATTTTGATCAAATACCAGAATATTTTCTCAAAGGGTTCCGGTGATATTGGGAGAACTAACCTTGTAGAACATGGAATAGACACCGATGGGGCAAAACCTGTAAAACAACATCCATACATAATACCTTTAGCGAAGCGCTTACAGGCAGAGGCTGAAATAAAAGAAAGGGCAGATAAAGGGGTTATTGAACATTCTGAAAGTCCATGGTGTTCGCCTATAGTTATGGTACCTAAGGGTGATGGAATTAGGTTTTGCTGTGATTTTAGGAAGCTGAACCAGGTCACAATTAAAGATTCAAAGCCACTTCCGCGTATTGATGACACCCTAGATGCACTGTCAGGAGCAGAGTGGTTTAGCACACTAGATTTGAAGTCTGGATTTTGGCAAGTTGGACTAGCTGAAGAAGATAGAGAGAAAACAGCTTTCTCTATTGGCAGTGATCTTTGGCAGTATACTGTTATGGCTTTTGGACTGTGTAATAGTCCGAGCACATTTGAGAGGCTTATGGAAAGAGTATTACTGGGTTTGACTTGGAAATTGTGTCTTGTATACCTTGATGACATAATGTTATTTTCCAAGACTTATGAGGAGCACCTGGATAATCTTAGTGAAGTTTTACAGAGATTGGAGATTGCAAATTTGAAATTGAGTCCCAGAAAATGTTGTCTCTTACAAGAACAGAACTCGTTTTTGGGACATATTGTTAATAAACATGGTGTAGCTACTGATCCAGGAAAGATTAAGTCGGTGGAAACCTGGCCTACTCCCAGAAACGTGAAGGAGGTGAGAAGCTTTTTAGGTTTATGCTCATACTACAGGAAATTTGTATACCAGTTTGCCAGTAAAGCAAAACCTCTATATCGCTTGACAGAGAAAAACCACAAATTTTGCTGGACGAATGAGTGCCAGAAGGCGTTCGAGACTTTAAAGGACCGAATGACAACGTCTCCAGTTCTGGCATATCCACAACAAGAGGGTTTATTTATAATTGATACTGATGCTAGTGCTACAGGCATTGGCGGTGTTCTCGCACAAGTACAAGATGGAGTCAAGAAGGTGATTGGTTACTTCAGTAAGTGTTTCTCAAAAGCCGAGAGACAATACTGTGTTACTAGGAGAGAGCTTTTGGCTGCGGTTAATACTATTAAACATTTTCACCATTACCTTTATGGGAGCTGTTTTCTTGTCAGAAGTGATCATGGAGCATTGAGGTGGTTACTGAACTTTAAGAAACCAGAAGGGCAAATTGCACAATGGCTGGAGACCTTAGCTGCTTATGATTTTATAATTGAACATAGAGCGGGGAGAATTCACTCGAATGCAGATGCATTGTCTCGAAGACCTTGCGAGGAAATGGATTGTACTTATTGTGACAGAGCTGAAAAGAAAGGCGAGGAAAAGGACCAAGGAGGGGGCAACCATTACATGAAGGTTATGGCAATGGTTCCTCAAGAAGATAAAACATGTAATTTAACTCAAAGCAATATTGACAATGACTTCTCGAATAAACATATTTCGGATAGAAATATGGGACTATTACAATCCCTAATGTAGATTGTACTTCAGGAGTTATGTGGTGGAGTTTCAGGAAAAGTTTCCGGTGTAAAATTTGGTGTTGTAGCTGAGCAGGCTAACACTAAGAGAAATGCTGAAGGAGTTGAAATTAATGTTGGAGATTTTGTTGAGAGTAATGCTGAAATGCAAATGTCATACCCGAATTCTTTAGAGCCAAATCAGGAGCAGTCCTTGGTAGATACCTCAAACGGGTCAATCGAGAGTGTGGAACTTCACAATGGTGCCCCAAAGGTAAAGATGAAACCACACCAATCAGATCCTCCGGTGAAACTTGCAGGCGATGAAGATCATAAGGGAGCTCCGAAGGTGAAGATGAAGCCGTTCCAACCAGTCTTGTCTGAGAAAAAACAAACTAAAAATAAAGAGCATGGAATAGTGAATCATATAAAAATGACAGACGTAATCATAGGAGATGTTGACAGTGAGCAATTAAAAACACTACAGAGGCAAGACGAAATACTAGACATAGTTATACATTGGAAGCTGTCTGGAACTAAACCTCGGTGGGCAGATGTATCGAAATATGGAGAAGTTGTTAAGTATTACTGGTACCGCTGGGGTCTTATTGAATTACATAATGACATTTTGTTTAGAAGGAGAGAAAGTAATGATGGCAAAGACAGTAAACTTCTTAAAATTATACCAGCATCTTTAAGGACACTTGTTTTGGAGCAGTTACATGATTGTCCAACAGGAGGACATCTCGGGATTAAGAAAACACTTGCAAAGGTCAAGGAAAGATACTTTTGGCCACATTTGTCCAAATTTGTGGAAAATTGGTGTTCTACTTGCGATATTTGTGCCTCCAGGAAAATGCCTAAGAAAAGACCACGAGCACCTATGAAGCAGTACAATGTTGTTGTACCTATTGAACGTATTGCTATTGATAACGTGGGGGCCGTCACCTAGATCAAAGAAAGGGAACCTGTACTTAATGGTTGTTGGTGATTATTTTTCAAAATGGATCGAAGCCTATCCAGTTAGAAATCAAGAAGCAGAAACTGTAGCAAGCAAACTCGTGGAGAGATTTATATCTGTATTTGGTGTACCATTACAGATTCATACCGATAAAGGGTCTAATTTCGAGTCCAAACTTTTCAAGGAGACATGTAAACTTTTAGGGATCGAGAAAACACGTACTACAGCAATGAGACCACAATCTGATGGAATGGTCGAAAGAGCTAACAGGACCATTGCAAGTATGATCTCAGCTTTTGTTTCTGATCACCAGAGGGATTGGGACGATTACATACCACTCCTAATGATGGCGTACCGATCATCTGTCCATGCAACAACAGGAGTAACACCATCCAAGATGATATTTGGCAGGGAAATCAAACTCCCCACTGACATCTTACTAGGGAAACCTGAAACAGAAAAAACACAGATATTTCCAGTATTGATTATGTGAACAACTTATAGAAATCTCTACTTGACATTCATGAGTTGGCACGACGGAAGCTGACCATGGCCAGTGATGTAATGAAGAAGAATTACGATCACAGAATAGTGGAAAATCAATACAAAATAGGGGAATTAGTTTGGTACTTTAAACCAAGGCAGCCAGGGAGCAAACCAAAGTTCCAACGTAGCTGGACTGGTCCATTCCCTGTCTTAGCCCTAGTAGGAGATATTTTTTATAGAATTAAGCCGGGGCCTAGGGCAAAACCTGTTTTGGTTCATCACGACCGGTTAAAGAAATACAGAAGACGTTAATGTAATTATTGGGGTTTAATCTTGGATATTGTTCCTGCATGAAGCAGTAACCTAGTTTATAATACATTTAAAGTTAATTATCTGCAGACACCTTATAAAATTTAATTTGGGAATCCAAGGCTGTAGGATAATTAGACTTATACTTACCTTGTTTTCTTCTGAACAGTTGGAGTACCTGTGTGTGTTGTGTGGAGATCTCAAGTTAGCAACCAAGTTTGGGATGCAGCGTCATCTTGAAGAGAAACACTCAGGTTTCAGATGGGAGTGTGTCACATGCCATAAGCAGTTTCCCAGGCAGTCCAATGGTGCGCACAAAGGAGCTGATGCGAAGCCCTGCAGTGGTAACATATTTTTATGTGTGAATCATGATGGGAACCTGAGAGGTAGCGCAGCCAGGAAGCAGCTGGATATGTGGCGGAGGAGCAGCCTTCCAGGCTTTTGGAAGTTTTGCCCTACGGAAGGTGCCCGGAAAAGAAGATTGAGCCGCTGCGATGTCCCTGCTCACCAGAGGGCTAGGACACCAGAGTCAGCTGACCTGCCACCTTCTCCTAAGGTGTTTATCAAAGAGGTAAGCAGGTCTAGGAGTAGGAGTAACTCGACTGCGGGATCTCCAGTCCCTTCACCACGTATTATCCGTAGGGATTGCTCTTCCTCATCCTCATCACTCAGGTTTCAGATGGGAGTGTGTCACATGCCATAAGCAGTTTCCCAGGCAGTCCAATGGTGCGCACAAAGGAGCTGATGCGAAGCCCTGCAGTGGTAACATATTTTTATGTGTGAATCATGATGGGAACCTGAGAGGTAGCGCAGCCAGGAAGCAGCTGGATATGTGGCGGAGGAGCAGCCTTCCAGGCTTTTGGAAGTTTTGCCCTACGGAAGGTGCCCGGAAAAGAAGATTGAGCCGCTGCGATGTCCCTGCTCACCAGAGGGCTAGGACACCAGAGTCAGCTGACCTGCCACCTTCTCCTAAGGTGTTTATCAAAGAGGTAAGCAGGTCTAGGAGTAGGAGTAACTCGACTGCGGGATCTCCAGTCCCTTCACCACGTATTATCCGTAGGGATTGCTCTTCCTCATCCTCATCATCATCTTCATCATCATCCCGTTCTTCTTCATTTTCCTCATCCTCGGAGAGTGCCTCATCGCCAGTTAGGACAGTCATTTCGAAGACAGTCAGTGTAACCGAGGACACACCAGCGACGGAGGGAGCTAGTCAGGTCGCTGTCGTTGGCTCTTCCCAAGGTGTGGATCCCTTACTCGAGGCAGTACAGAGAGCCCAAGAGAACCAAGTTATCCTGAACATTGGGGGAACAGATTTTAAGACTAGCAGAGGAACACTTTGTCAGGATCCCAAATGCCTTTTTGCTAGGATGCTTCAACGAAACTCACCTGTCATCCCGGATAAGTCTAATCGTATATTCATTGACAGAGATAGCCACCATTTTCGTTTTATTTTAAATTTTCTGAGGAATGGCTGTGTTCAAAATAAGACCTCGCCAAAAGATCCCAGGTATCTTCAGGAAATGTTACTAGAGGCAAGATTCTACCAAATTGAGTCCCTTATCAAAACCATTTGTGGAAGATTGGAGGACATTAAGAATTTGGATTTTTGAAAATGAAAAGGATTGGGGGGTGGATTTCAAATAAGTGTTCCAGTGAGTCGTGTTCCTGTGTTGCTGTGTTCTGTGTTGCCCTGTGTTGCTGTGTTCCTGTGTGCTCCTGTGTTCCTGTATGTGTTGCTGTGTTGCTGTCTTGCTGTGTTCCCGTGTTGCTGTGTTCCCGTGTTGCTGTGTTGCTGTGTTCCTGTATTCCTGTGTTGCTGTGATGCTGTGTTCCAGTATCAAAGCTGTGTTCCTGTGTACCCGTGATGTTGTGTTCCTGTGAAGCTGTCTAGTTATTCTTAATCAGATTATTACCTCCATGGATATATTATATTCGCGTTTCACCTGTGAAAAAGAAGTGACATTAATAATAGAAATTCAAGATGGAATTTCAACGCAAAACAGTGTCTGATACAGGATTCATGTTGGAATAAGAAAATAAGAATTTATAACTGAGAGTATATTTCTTACTATTGTATAATCTTTTTGTTAACTATAAATTGCCTTTTGTGAAATGTGACAATATTGTCAGTATCAATTATATGTCAATTTTCTGAACAAATAACTGATGGATGGCACATCCTAGGATATTTTTCAATTTTTCACTTTTCTGTTGTCGACATATATAATAACTGAATGTTGGTCCTTCTAGGAAAAGTACTTGTATAAATTAAAGTGTTTTTGAATTGATAGTAATCTATACTTTGTGAATATACACATGGATTAGAAACACATTCACTTGTAATGAAATGGTAACTTTCTACTTGCCTGATACTCACTGCATTAAAGAATGCAGATATTTTTTTCTTTTGTAGCAATTAGGCGTCTTCAGTTCTGCAACAGCATCTGTAATGTAAATATGAACAATTTGAGTAACTTGAGTTGAAAAATTGACAATACCCATCTATATTGCAGTCTATTTGTATCATATGTATCATTCTATGTGGTTATTGTTGAGTGTTCTATTAATTTTAAACCCAAATGTCTTTTTTTATCAACAAGGTTGTACACTTTATGTAATGCTTAATAGCATAAAGAAGTTGATTTGGAGTCAAAATCTCTTGTTAAGTATTGAAGTTTGAATTTCAAAAGTTAAAAGTTTTTCATAGGCATATCTTAACGATATAATTAAATTTGTTAAATAACATTGACTAATTAATTTTCAATTTCAATTTTGAATTTATAAGTTTTGAAGAATTTCAAAGTTGAGTACTCACTCTTAAAAAAAATATGGTCCAATTCTTAAGTTTTTGACATTTTTGTGTAATAACTGTTATAAATTATATATATTAAGAATTATGTGAATTATATCTTACCAACCTCTTAAAACTCTTGCAGCTTGTTGGATCCATTGTTGTTTGGGGTCTAAACTTTTTCGTAGGAGGGGGCAATGTTATGCCGGTTGGATCACACTATATGTACAAGAAATTTATGTATAATTTTGTTTAACAAGCATGTAATGGTTACATGTCGTTTAGATAACGTTGTCAACTGTGTAACAATGTTACGGTGATTATGTTTGATATGTTCTGATTTTGTTCGAGAATCTAGTTTGCAAATAGTAATTATGGAGAGAACATATCATTATAAATGTATACTATCGAAATATGAGTGCATATTGATGGTGTGAACTATGTAAATTGATAATACTTGATACATTATGACATCGTATGTTTGTATTGAATTTTGTGAGCAGACGATAGGTTTACCGTTGTATGTTGTCGAAAATATTACAATATAAACTCATTAACAACGATGAAAAATGTTAAACATCGTAAGATGATAGTAAGAGCGCAGCTCTCTAAGCGGCCGAAGGCCGCGTAGAGCGAAGCTCTACTAACCATAACACGTGTGTGAGCATATAGATTCCAATACACTCCAGTACCCCTTGGACTTTGAAATCGTGTCCCGCGGGAAAAGTCTCGCGCCTCCATGTAGGCAGCCATGTTTTAATTCTCGTTATCAGCACGGCGAGATTTGAAATTTTCTGTACTAGACGAAACGTGTCATCGGGATACGCTTTAAAATTACTTTAACTTACATATATACAAGAACAACGCAACAAATGTATTGACCAAATATAATAATAGGGTACTCTGTATGTTCTCAAGCGCACGGCACCGTCAGCAGTGACGTCACAAAACCTGACGCCAAAGATGACGGCACTGTTTCCCGCGTATTTTTGATAACATGTGTGGCATATTTCCAAGTTTTCTCCGCATCTGATGAAAAGTAAATTGGACTATTGCATTTGGATTATATCGAATTCTTTCCAACTATTGATATCCTGTGCATGTCAGTGAAATATATTTTATTGTTAATCTCGTAGAAAAATGTAAACAATATAAAGTTATGATGTTATATAATCCTGTATTTAAATGACATGGAGCTGCGCTCTTCTGAGGCTTTGCCTTAAATTCATATTATACCTGATATGTCTATTCCATTTAATCTCGAAGTAAGGTGTTTTCAAAGTCATAAGAGACATTAGTTTGTCACCGTAGTCACGGTACGTCTTGACAGGCGGCCATCAGTGTTTATCTTTTTGGAACTTCTCTAGAGTTATTTACTAGGACGTCTCGGGTGTTATCCATATGATTATAGGAGCGCGGGATATCTCTCGTGCTAGAATTTTCTAGCCTTTTGATTGGTTCAAACTAGACATAAGTTGAGAGCCGGGAGATTCAAGGTTTCAGTGTCGTTTTGACCTCACATGCGGAAAGTTGAGCGGAGCAGAGCAAAGCAGTAGTTTTAAGTAGAGCAGAGAACCAGAATGTCAAAAGAAGGAGAGCAGGTGTGTCCCAGATACATGTACTAAGTACTTTATTTCAGTTAGGGTTTAGGATAGTTTAGGAGTCAGTAAATATGTTATAGGTGAAATAGGAAATGTAGGAGAAATTAGGAGAACTAGGAGTATTGGGAGAACTAGGAGTAGTAGGAGAACTAGGAGTAAAAGGAGAAATTAGGAGAAAATGTCAACAAACATAATTTTTTAAGAAGTAATGACTAGGGTAAATATTTAACTACATATGTAGCAAGAAATTTAATATAACTTAACAATGTAAAAATAACAACAAAAACTGTGTCACATCTTTTCTTCATTTATTGTCAAAGGGAGACAACTCTTTGTGTCACCTTACGCTTGTTAACTTGTGAGAAGTCTGATTTGTCTATGTCTTTGATGTCCTAAATAAATATCCACATTGTCTGTATTTAATTTGTTCAGTCATTCTTGAATTGTTGCCACAAGCCATCACCAGACGAACCTGAGAAAGGGTTCATAAACCTTTTATACAATGCACCGTCAGGAAAGATGCTCGGTCTGACTACTAGATTTTTATAAGTCGAGGGTACCTGACGGTCGGCATTGCATTAGCTTTCCTTATAAAAATCGTGTAAATATCTTTATATTGAAATCACTATTATCACAAAAAATGTATCCGCATTTATTTTAAAAGCAGCAATATTTCGTATTAGTAGTATTTGATATAGTTATTTGTAAGGTATATTTCTCTTACTGAAGGTATTGGTATAGTCTTAATATGTTAAAGTAAGTTGCATGGATGGAATATTGTTTCTTTTAAAATCCTCAAATCTCATATGTAGTTCCCCTAGGACCCTAGTTGTGCATATTGCATTTTGATACCAATCGGTCAACAAAATGGCCGCCAGGCAGCCATCTTTGATTTTAATAGTTAAAGTTTGTTACCGCTATTTCTCAGAAAGTACTGAAGAGATGTCTCTCTTTCACATGTAGGTTCCCAAAGGGGTCTAGTCGTGCATAATGCATTTTAGGACTAATCTGTCAACAAAATGGCCGACAGGCCGTCATTTTTTTAATTTCGATATTTAAAGCTTGTTACTACTATTTCTCAGAAAGTGCTGAAGGGATCTGTATCAAATTTCACATGTAAGTTCCCCTAGGTCCCTGGTTATGCATATTGCATTTTGGGACCGTTTTGTGAACAAGAGGGCCGACATGACGCCATCTTGGATTTTGACATTTGAAGTTTGTTACCGCTATTCTCAGAAAGTACTGAAGGGATCTATCTCAAATTGCATGTGCAGGTTACCCTAGGGGTCTAGTTGTGCATATTGCATTTTAGGACCGATTAATGAACAAGATGGCCAACAGGACGCAATTTTGGATTTGACAATTGAAGTTTGTTACCGCTGTTGCTCAGAAAGTACGGAAGGGATCTCAAATTTCATGTGCAGTTTCCCCTAGGTCCCTGGTTATGCATATTGCATTTTGGGACCGATTGGTGAAGAAGATGGCCGACAGGACGCCATCTTAGATTTTGACAATTGAAGTTTGTTACTGCTATTTCTCAGAAAGTACTGAAGGGATCTGTCTCAAATTGCATGTGAAGGTTCCCTAGGGGTCTAGTTATGCATATCGCATTTGGGATCGATCGGTGAACAAGATGGCCGACAGATAGCCATCTTTGATTTTGATAATTGAAGTTTGTTACTGTTATATATCTCAGAAATTACTCAAATGATCTTTCTCAAATTTCAAATGTAGTAACATGTAGTAAAAGTTTCAAAAGCAGATAAGAGATCCCTCTTTCGTTTGTCAGACAACGATTATTCTTTGGTGGGCACTAAGATCCCTCTGGGATCTCTTGTTTTAAATTATTTTATTAACCATGTGCAAACTATCTGACCACGATTTGTTTATAGACGATTATTTATTCTTAATTTCTTTATTTCCCTTGCATTAATATTTTACGTATATCAATATATTTTACATTACAGTTATAGGCTTAATTTTGACCCATGAATCTATAGATCATAGTAAAAATATATGATACGATTATGATTATTATACGCTATTCTTTTTACGTCTCCTTAAGTTATTTGGAAAATTAAAAGATCTTTTTCATTTTCTTCGTACATTTATTGGTAAAAATTTCCAATTATCGAAATTTCTTTCGGTTAATCTTTCTATCCAATTTAATTTTGACACGTCGATATGGGATTCCATATCTCTTACCCTGAGTCATCCTTGCTCACAGTTTCCAATCATGATGTTCATATTTAGTCCCCCCCTTTTTATGACATATAAAATTATACATCATTCATGGTAGTTCCCTAATCTGATCCTTTGTTTGTGAATTTGCAAGGTTGGTTAATTTTGGTATGACTAGCAATTTTACTATCAAAACTGTCCAAAAAGGTTACAAAAAGGTCCCTAATGATTTTATTTATCTCGTGTCCATTCAATACCTTAATATAATTAAAGTTTGTTTTTATTGGATCACAGTCATAAACCTTCTGATTTTCCTTCATTCAGCTTTAAACCAGAAACATCCCAACTATTTTTTAAAGCTTTAGGTATATAAAGATATATTTAAAAATAGTGTGTCATTAGCTAATTGTTCAATTAGCATCTGTTTTCTGCTTATTTTGAAACCCGATTTTTCAATTAAAGGTTTTTGTAAATATTTGTCTGCTTCCTGCGAAAGAGTACAGCCTACCCAGTCACATTATACATACAACTATTTTGCTATAGATATAGTGTAATTTCTTGGATAATAAGGAACAATAAGTTGTGACTGTGTACTCTCCCATTTTGTCCCCTTGTAATAGGGATGCTTTCCAAAAATTCTGATTTTATCTTTTCTCTTCTTCTTAACTTCACCTTTGATATCATCTCACTTTTGGCCGTTGGTTGAGCGCTCGCCCCTGTAAGTAAGGCTCTGTGATCTGCCTCCTGGCCGAAACACACCACAGTGGAAGTTTATGTTCTTGCTTAGTGCTCAGCGTTTTGGGAGTTGGGCTACTGGTTCGGCCGTTGCCAGTATGATATGATCGCGCGTGTTGCTTAGTGTCTTCGGCGGAATGCTTCAGTAATATAGCACTATAAAAAGAGCAAGAGTTCCATTGTACAAAAAGACACGACACGAATATGCCACAGTTCCCAACATTATACCCATCGCACTTTACACACGCAAGATATCCCATACACGGAAGACCGTTCTTAAATGACTCTGGCGGTTAAAAGGACGGTAGGAGCGGGGATGGGGGTTTTGGGCAATTTCCTAGTCCTTATTTATATCCTAATACTAATACTTGCCATGTAAGTCTGGCCCTTAATGACCTTAGATGTCGATGGGCCGTAGCACGCAAACAAACAAACAAACAAAGTAAACCAAATATGAGTATGATGTCCATGCTATGGTTATTATCACAGTGTAGTGTAATATTTCGTGTTATATTATTACAGTACTGAATGTGTAGTTATACAAAATATTTGAATTTATCGTTTCCAAAGAAATGTGGATTGGAAGGCTACTATTCAAACCTTTTCCAAAAAATACGATTCCGGAGTGACTGCTACAGGACTGCCGTAAGTAAATCAGTTTAATTAATTGATCACCGTTGGCGTATTAAGTGTTGCAAAGCATAGCTTTAATGATGATTTACTCATACAAATTTAATCAAATTGAAACCTATAATCAGAATTAAATAAGATATTTTCTATAACCCAAACATGGCTTTGTACGACTCATTTTTAGTCTAAACGATCGATATTTATTCATTAAAGAAAGAAAAGCTTTTAAGCTGTTACCTTCTTGTCAAAGCATTGAGAATTATTGGATCGCTTTAACGTGTACATCTGCCATCATGATGTATCAATATTTTTTATCACGTGTCTACATAATGAATAACAATTCTCTCAAATTCAAAGGAGTGTGAAGCTGCTGCAGAACAAGTTGTCAAAATTTCACCGGTAGGCCGGCGTCGTAGAGAAGCTGGCACGGCCAACATAGTGCTCAAGTCTGAATGTTGTGATCACTCGCTCTGTAACAACTACAATCCTTTCAATAAGAGTAAGTTAACAAGCTTAATTCTATTTTTTCATTGAACCAAATCAGTGTTTTTCTTTTTTATTCATTTTTTTTTTCAATTTTAGTTAATTAGTATTTGTGCATTAATGATCCAAGCTATCTATTTGATATTTTTTGACACTTTGTTATGTTGCATTTATTTGTGTGAGAGGGATTTTTTTTTTTTTTTAATTTTTTGTTTTGTTTTTTTGTTTGTTTTAGAATAAAGAAAAAAATATTTATCTCATATCATTGCCCATATATATTATTATTGTCCGGATGGATGAACCGATGCCAAATTTTAACAACATTGATATATCGGCATTGTTGTTAAGATATCATATAAGACGTTCTATATCGATTTGTTACAGCGGGTCACGATAGTGTTGGTAAAATCAACTCAACTAACGTTGATTGTGGTAAGTATGCTTCACATAATCACAGATTTGAGACAATAGAAATTAGCATAAGTTTCTGTGTAGTTTGTTGTTGTTATATATTATGATAGTGTACACCGGTGTATGATGACAGTGTGCCCTCGGTTTCGCGTTACATCTACATCTGCAACATACATATCGATTGAAAATCTAATCGTTTTAATTCAATATATTCCGCTGAAAATTCATATTTCTTGAGGTACTATATTCTCTCAGATATCAGCGATCGACGCGATGCAACACAAACAGCGACTTCATCTTTGCAGTATGTTTTTAAGTGCGAATCTAATGATTTGCTTGATTAAATTAACGTCCTATTTACGGCAAGGGTAATTCAAAGACCATGTGTGCAATGTGTGGTGCGTGTTGTGGGAGGCTGCGGTTAATTCGTGTTGTGTCTTCTTATAATAGAGGAAATCTTGCTCATTTTATAGTTCCCATTCTTATTCCACTGAAGAATGCCGGCGAAGACATCGACTAAACAGAAGCAAGGTTTACCACTTGTATGTAATTTAAAGTGCATCAGCCAGGAGACACGTAATGAATAAGAAAGTATGACAGGAAAATCAAGTACAATTCAAACTCCCTACCCGCAGGACTCAATGTAGTAAGATTTTGCTTAACAGAACAAGTTCACCGGCTGTATGATTTGTTATTACCAGGCATGGAGTTGAAATGTATAATAAACATTATGAAAATGATTTCAGACGTTTCTAAAATACATTTTTCTATTTTTTACAACAGCACCCATACTAAATATAACCAAATCAACTACAACTACTACTACATCTACGACCACGCCCACAACTACTACTACCACGCCCACAACTACTACGACCACGCCCCCAACTGTACCCACAACTCCGAAACCAACAACTCCAAGTAAACATATATTTAAAGTACTTTCAATTAAAGGAAGGTTTCGTCCAGTGAAATATAAAGACTACGAAATTGAAATTTATCCTGTACATAGATATAATCTTCAGACCAGTTTTAATGCATACAGCGAACAAGTCAAGCTTTACATAGAACATGACGTATTTTTTCCAACAAACGGAATCGTGCAACAAAAAAGTCAGATAGCAGTGACAGTCTTGCCACGGCATATTCAGTAAAAAAATAACACCAACAAATCGAAGTGCGATGGACTGTTTATACATATCATATCATCTAAAACACTTCAAGTTACTTACATACGCTCGCTAGCTTAGTACATCAAATGTATATCAAGTAAGTCTGTCGCTGTATGTACGCTGGCATACGTGTTGAAATTTAACTCACCACGTGCAACAGAATCCGGGCAAGTTCCGCTTGAAACGTGGTTTCTGTTTCTTCTAGTGCTACATACCATCTCTGAATTTCATTCCCTAGAGATATCATAGGGTGCTACAGATTCCATTTTAATTTCCTTGTCTTTGTTGCTGATTCAGATACATTTTTTTTCTCACACGGTGTCGTTCAGCCATTTTGTTTACTTTTAGTGCGTAACAATGCGCATGTGCGAAACTACGACAACACAATCTATCACAGCTTCATTTGCATACTATTCTGTCTGGCTGACGATCGTAATAAATCAAGGATTTCCTTCAATTTTGTATTCAAGACACATTTATTCAATCTCATACACAAAAAGAAATTAAATTGGGGCATTTTTAATACGTTTCTTTTTATCTTTTCTTCCGTTTATCGGAGTTTGCAAAAAAATATATTTATTTGGTTGGGCAAACCTACCTTTAACAAATCCATGCTTCCTGAAAGCATACAATGTTTTTTGCAACCACCGAACATGCCATGTTTATTTTGTTCTCAACATCTTCTACAACGAAAACAGCAACAATGAGCGCGACTAGCAACAGCAACCACCACGACAACACCTACCAATATAAATACAGGTCCTTCGAAATCTACTATGACCATGCCTACAACTACTACAACCAAGCCCAATTACGACTACACATATTTATTGATTTAATTCTTATTTAAGGACAGTGGAAAGTGGTATCAGTATAGCTTCGTTTAAATGCCTAAAATCAAAGTAAATTATGTGCAGTAGATTTGTAGAGCACTCTGAACTTACCTTAAACTTCATGATTTTTTTGTTTTTATTAAATTCCTTAGAAGGAAAAAAAACAGCTATTATTTCATTTAGTTTTTTTAACCTTTTGGCATAGATAGGTTCTATCAAAATTAATGCATACAAATTAATCTTATTTTAAAGCTTATTGCAATATGCTTTATGTTACTATTAAAAGTGACTACCGTCTATTTAAATTCCAGTATTTGACCTTTCAATATATTTTAAATGATTTATAATTTTTATAATTTGTATGCGAATTGTACTTTCCAGTATCATGTTACGTCTGCGATGGTCCTCCATTTTTGTGCGAGAGGAGCATTACACCACAGAAGTGCAGTTCTGATCAGCAATTCTGTCTCAACAAGTTAGTCAACAACAATGACGGTACACGAACGGTGTTAAGATAGTGAGTAGATGATATTCAGATTGGTTTCCGTAACTTGCTTCCTTTGATTACACATTATATTCTTTGTTTTACGTTGTCAAATGAACAATTTATTGAAGAAATGCTCTGATAAGTTTAGACAAATACTTAAATAAATATTTTACATTTGGCACTTGTATATAAATCTTAAAGATGCTCCACCGCTGACAAATGGTATTTTTTTTCACTATCAAAAACAGAAGGAGACGATTTAGTATTTTTCTTCGGTTACAAAAGTTACTTACTTTACACTATTACCACCTTTGAAAAATTTGAGCTTCTAATTTTACTTCAAGTTAAAAATATGAAAAATAATTAATTGCATTCCGAAAAAATTCCGTGGCACTATATCCTATATTGAATGAAGTACTGATTACGCATGCACCAAATGCAAAACAAATTATCTTATATTCTTTTTTTCGTGTTAACGACATATATATACACGATTAAACACCAATTATTGTTCAAATGATGGATACCATTTATACTCTGTCGGCGGTGAAGCCTCTTTAAGAAAGAGCAGAATAGCCCATTAAATGTTCAAGTCAGAAGTACTAACTTACATTTCAAGAGTACTGGCGAGTTATCTGTTGTAATATGTGTTATATATAGCTTCTGTTTTGAAACAGCTGCGGTACAGAAAATGAGTGCAAGGCACAATGGTTTGATAGAACGTCTGACCGACACGAATGCACCAACTATGACACGTCACACATGTATACGCATGGCTTCGAATGCACCTACTGTTGTACATCGCCCCTTTGCAACCACGATCTTGTACCGCCAAAAGATACGTTATATGTCGATCACAATCAAGGATGATACTGCTATTTTATGTTAAGTTGAATCCAATTCCAATTTGAAAATAAACTGTATTATGGACATACAAAAATCTTTTGTTAAGTAATTGATTACGAACATACAATGACTAGTATCCTCGGTGTCTGTCTGTCAGCTCGGATGTTGTTTTCCATACACTCTCAGATTATGATGTAACACTGCATGGGATTGTATTTTAGGTTAAAAGGTCAACAAGTATCAGCTTCCCAAAAAGCTAAGAAGGGTACCGTACAGCATTATTTATTAGGAAGCAATTATAGAAAAGCTTGACAAATTGTTCTGTTCACAGTTAGCTGGCAAAGGACTAGGTATGGTAAGGGTCTTTTATGGCCCCCAAATCCGCCATTTTTCAAAGTCTGTTTTTTTAGATTTGAATCTTGCATTTCAAATATTGACTGCATACCTGACATATTTGATAGTGCTATAAGGTAATATAGCAGTTCTTGTTGCGATGGCAACCATTTTTTGATACGTAAATTATGCAAAATATGAAAATTTCATCAAAATTGACCTTTTTTATGCAGTTTTTCATCTAGTTAACATAGTGCGCATTCTAGAACAAACTTTATATTTCTCATTATGATGTATTCTTCGTGTCTGCTAATTTGCTTAATATATAAAGTTTGTTCTAGGTTGTGCTCTATTGCCTTTAAAAGAAAAACTGTTAAAAAATATGCATCAATTGACCAAATTTTCAAATTTACATAATTTATGCAAAGTTACCATGGTTATATAGCAAAAACATACTTTCTGTCAACAAAAATATCATTAAGTTTTATCAGGGGCGTATTCAATATTTAAAACGCAGCAACTTAATTTCTAAATACTTCATTTGAAATTTGGACCAAAAAGAGCCATTATCATATCTAGTCTTTTCTTATGACCATTCATTTTTGAAGAATGCTAATTTAAATGTTTACACATTCAATGTAAAAGATAATCAACTTGATGATATTCATGAAGGGCCACTAGGCTGCTTATCCGAAACAAAAATTAAAGGTTTCTTTAAAACAATCACAACAATTGATAACGATGGCCAAAAATAAGGTTATAACACCAAACAAATTAAAAAATCTATATATAAACAATGAGGATTTATGTTGTACCGTCTGGCGCAGTAATAGTCAACTTACGCCTGGTATTTAGGGCGACGTCGGGAAACATAAAACCACTTGCCCGATGAAAAGCAACGTTTTGAATATTTTAAAACAGTTGTTTAGAAGGTGTGGTGGACCTTTTCCTAATGATTACAAGTTTTCCGTCTAAAATACAATGTACGGATATACTGGGACAAATTGGTGAAATACATTTGTAAACTGCACTTTACTTTAGCGCATACAGTTCCACAAATATCCTCTGAGTAAAGACTAACATTTTGTTTAAGCATCTCCCATGTACGGACAGTTACTACAAGTAGGTCATGATCTAGATGTACATATCACAAAGTAGACTGGCCACCGGACCCTAAGTTTCTAATAAGACTTTCCCAGCAGAGATCTTTACTAGATTATCTCCCCCGAGTTTAAAACTTAGGAATAGAATTAGGCATGTAGTAGAGACAAAAATAATCAAGCCAAATTTTAGTAATTATTTTTCAATATTCTAGAGACAGGTAGCTAGTTTAATCACTGAGTAAAGCCTTGCATTTTGTTTCAGCATCTCCCATGTACGGACAGTTACTACAAGTAGGTCATGATCAGCTAGCTAACAGGCTATAAATAGATGCACACAACACCGTACATTTGAAACATCTCTAGACGTTCCCTGTTCGGTACTAGTCTGGTTTACCAGACGCTTGATAGTACGCAATCTCTGTCTGGCGTAGCATGTGAAGCCAACAAGAGTCTAGTTGAACGAGTCTATATTCAGTAATGTAATGTCCGACAACCAGAAAAAGCATTCGGACTTCTCTGGGTGTATCTAATGATAATTTTTTCAATACTTTTCCCACACTGGTACCCCTTACACACATGACATCTCCAATAACAAGTAACCAATCAACACAAGTAAATAGATTTGGCCAACCAATCAAAGTGAACAGAATATTTATAACTATGCGAAATCCTAACAACATGGCAGGCAAAGCGACCGATTATAATAGCTACCATCTTGAAAACCAGACTTTGAGACCAAACAAAGGATTTCTTTGGCTTTCTTACCACTTCACTTTTCTCATCGAGTTGTCAATTTTTGGTTTTGCAATTTGAGTATCAAAAATCATATAAAAGGAATGAAACCTGAAAGAGCATTCTTCATATTTTGATCAGCTGTCACGTCATAACGAATGAAAATAAGCTCTGTCAATTAAGGTCAATATATAGAGGATCTATCCTTTCCTTTCATATTAGATTTATGGTGCGAGTTCAGAATTTTTCATTTTTTGCGGCCCTATGAAACGAATATCATCAATCTAATACGAAGGGGGAACTAATGATAGATTATATTTATCATATAACTAATATTTGCCTTTGTTTCTTCCTGTTTAGAGTTTTTGGACGGATGATCAATCAGTTAAGATTCGGATCGTATCACTAGAAAACAAAAGTCTGTCAAGTACCAATGCACCGTAATGAATAGTGCGAAAAATAACCAATTTATATAAAGTATTAATTTAGTTTTATCATGTACTTCATTATCAAACCTTTACATGTAAATGATTTATAAAGGAATTTGTAGCAACAGTTTATGTTCTGACGCTTCCGTGACGTCACAGATTGACGCTGGGCGAGAAAACATTCCCAAACAATCATTCATGGCTGTCATCATTTTCACCGCTTTGAAATTTTATTGTTCGATTTAAGAGATTTGAAAGATGTTTTCATATTTTATCATGTTCAAATCGTGCAAAAAGGTGAGAAAACACGAAAGTCATATCATAATTTAATCAATAGAACAAATTAAAAAAAAAAAAATAAAAAAAATATGCAATATGTTACACACAATATAGCAATTATACACACAAGTCACATCCTACATATTCCTTACGTACCAATCAAGAACGGAATACATACAGACATTAATACACAGCACATCAAATACAGGGGTAACCGTCCGTAACTGACCATAGCCGTTAATGGGATGCTAGGACAATAAACCATAAAATATTTTGCTTTTGTTATTTGCGTAATCGGTACCTCATTCCATATAGGTCATTGTGTCATGTTTTTTTGGGCAGCAATTAATTATCTTAAATGCTTTTCTATTGAAGAAAAGTAAAAGCTCAAACTGAAGAAAAATACTAATTCATCTGCTCCTGTTATTAATTACCATTCGTTGGCGTGTAACATCTTTAAATTGGTTTAACCGTTGTGTATGGATTAATGGATAGTTTTTGTTATTTATATATTACAATGTGCAAATGTACTTCGCAAGTAAAGGTTCGAGGTGGCACAAACCGTCCACCATATAATATAGCTTTGGCCAACATGATCGGTATATCTGCCCTGCAGGTAAGGCGTTAGATTGCACCCGATGCGTCACATTTTTGCGTAAAAGGCGACTTAAGGTACCTAATTGAGTTTTTCCTATCTATGTCCCTCTAAACACCGCTTAATTTGGCCTTTAGATGAGCACTTGCCCCTATGAGAAAGACTTTGGTTTCTCGTCACTCACTGGTATACCATAATGCATGAAGGTGGTAATTTCTGCCCCTGCTTAGCGCGCTCAGCATAAAGAGAAGTGGAACGACTGGTTCGCATGCCGTCAGTATAATGTAACCAAGTAGGGTGTGCTGCACGGTTACATTTACAAACACATGGCACTGCATAGAGGCGACGCTGTACTTAAGTGACCATTGATATGCACGTTAAACCTAATAAATTATTAACTATTTAGGTTTAAACGTTGTTGTTCCCAACATTAAATGTGAAATTTCAACAGTAATGAAATATTGCGATACAATTTAGAAAGCATCCTCGTGAATTTAAGCAGCTGTATGGAACGTGTAATGAAAACACAGCTCTGGGTAATAATCCCCTGATGTGACATTAAAACAAAATAGAGCAATCACCAATGATAGTCCTGTTTATAGGTTAATGAGTGTTGCCTCTATATCCACTCCTGTTATGATACATTGGATAATATGGCCTGTACGTCCTATAGATATGGGAGTATGTGTTTACAGAAATCACTAAGGATACCACATGTACAGAGAGGATCCACAGCATGCTTCCTCTGTCACAGGACATGGTCTCTCTTATCATTGACCTAGTACGTTACAAGTCCACCATTTGCAGGGTCTATACTTCTGTAATACGTTATACAGTAGATACTCCACAACATTGAACAAGCATAAGTTTATTATCACTGTTACGGTAGACATTCTACAATATTGCACAAATGAATTTTATAATGCGGCATATGATGACAAAAACCGATGCTTGGTTTTGACAAGGTATAGTGATATATATAAACACCATGGTAAGCATTGTAAATGGCCTAAATGACTCGATCTCACGTTTTACACAATGCATGTTGTCTTGTCATTGTATACACATCTTACTTGTGATCGAAACGTCACACAAAACCATTCACTGGTTGTATTACAATATTATTACATAAATCATGTTTCCATATAGAAGAAAATATTGAGGTACATATATGATTTTTCAGAAATAAATAAATTCACAATGGCTCTATGGTCGATATCATGTGACATAAAAATTCCTCATAGGATGGGTGACTTTATATTATAGCCATTCCTTGCATTTTGGAACTAAAGATCTGTTTTCATTAAGATGATTTAAGCTCCAAGCTTTACAGTGACTGTTTTATTTCAAAAACAAAAGTTTTAGGATGACTTTTGATTTAATATTTGTAGTTCACCATGCTGCAAGGAGTTGACCGTGTATCTTCCGAAATTCTACCTCTGGTGACAAGGAACAAAATGCATAGATAAAACCATATATTAAAAAAGAACAGTCTTGGCCGCATCGTTATAGAGATGAAAAACAGAAGAAAGATTTAGTGTTTTATTGTTTTCTTTGAATCATTTTTGTTATCATGGAATCACCTCATTATATATCACAGGAGTGATGTTGAGTACTTCGTACGATTGGTGATATTTCAGTAACAACCGCTTTTGCTAGATATATTATATATAAATAACCTATTTACAAAGATACTCTAATGTATGTTTTCCGGTATTTTCAGTTTAAAGATTTATTTGCTGTAATTGTGTTACTCGCGAGTCAAGAGGAACTTTTAATATCTTATTCACCACCAAATGTTACATTTTAAGAATTACAATATTGACAATGCATAAAACCTAGTGCATACATTCTGTATTTTAATTGATGTTTATAAGGCATCATACATGTAATGTTTGTCCATGTGAATGATTTTCACAACGTATTTCATAATGGTTTTCAATAAATTACTGAAGACAAAATATGTCAAAATGTTCGCCCAGATATAGCTTTAAGACAACACTCTTTTATCTCCATAAATACACGCTAATTCACTATTTCCCCTTAGTTACACTAAGATTGGATCAACTATTCGAAACATGTTGAGTGATCTGTCGATTCCATTGTCATTAAGATATACTTACATAAATAATTTGATTATTAATTTCAGTAGGTTTGTTTGTTTGTTTGTTTGATTAATTAACGTCCTATTAACAGCTATGGTCATGTAAGGACGGCCTCCCATGTATGCGGTGTGTTGCGTGTATGTTGTGCGAGGTGCGTGTTTCGGGAGACTGTGGTATATTCATGTTGTGTCTTCTTGTATAGTGGAACTTTTGCCCTTTTTATAGTGCTATATCACTGGAGCATGCCGCCGAAGACAACAAGCAACACACCCCACCTAATTGTTAACATTTCCCGGATTCATATTGAGTTTTCAGTATGTCTGTATTTGTTGATGTTTTACACTTATGATGGCCGACATATGTTTAAGACATAGAGCTGGTCCAGTTTAGACTGTGGATTGTATAGGAAAACATGTGCATGTGATAGGAGCCATACAGTGTCCTGTTGATTAGGGCTCGCTATCATAGAAAGTGTTTACAGTCGCAATGTCATTGTCATACATATGATAAGAATTGGACACTGTAAGTGTGTAATACACATATAGTGAGTGTACTGTTTTGAACTGGAAATCAGGAAGAGATAATAAATTTTTTATTCAAGGTAGATCAACAAATGTCTTTTCCTTTAAAAAAATGGAAAAGCAAGATGAATTTAAATATTACTTTTCCAATTTTTGAAGCAATCTTTAATAGTCATTATAATTCACATCTTCAAGTACACATTCATATATTATGATCATATTTCGATAGAAAGTCGCTTGCTGTCTAGGTTTCTAATAGACAGAAAGAAAAAGTAAATGATTTCTGTTTCCAAGTTTTGGGTTAAACATATAATCCCTAATTGCAAATAACCTTTATTTTCGTGGTAGATACGGTTTTGAGAGTTGACTCCCTTGTCACAGTTGATGTTACCTGTTACCAGAAAAAAACCAATGGTGACGCCGTTTATCTAAAGGAATGCAGGTACTTTTCCGTACGATGGACCAAAATACTGGAAACTGTCATGAGATTTATAACTTTTTAATCAAGCATTAATAAAGATCCTTACGAATTCCCTCGTGGAAAAGGGAGTTGATATTTTCCGAACATTAATCTTCAATATTATATTTTTAATTCAATTCATCTTAAATTCTTGATGTATATTATTGTTATTCCACTGGCTATTAAGTGTTTGTTTGAAATTTTGGGAGAAACACTGCCCTGCAGGTAAGGCGTTAGAATTGTACCTGCTGCCCCTATTGCATGATCGTAAAAGGCGACTAAATTTAGGATCTTATCTTTTCTCTTCTTCCTAACTGACTTTATCTTTCCTAATGCCTCCCTTGGCACCGCCTCACTTTTGGCCTTGAGTTGAGCGTTCGCCCCTGTGAGGAAGGCTCTGGGTTCTGTCCGCTGGCCGAGACACACCAAAGTCTATAAAAGTGGTAGTTTCTGCTCCTGCTTGGCGCTCAGCA
The DNA here is from genome assembly GCF_041381155.1 of Argopecten irradians. NCBI lineage: Eukaryota > Metazoa > Mollusca > Bivalvia > Pectinida > Pectinidae > Argopecten > Argopecten irradians. The sequence goes on along the minus strand of NC_091137.1, from coordinate 26,871,761 downwards.
TACAGGGAGTTGGACGACTGGTTCGCCCGATGTCAGTTTAATGTGACCGGGTGGGGTGTGTTGCTTGGTGTCTTCGGCGGCATGCTTCAGTGATATAGCACTATAAAAAGGGCAACAGTTCCACTATACAAGAAGCCACAGCATGTATATACCGCAGTCTCCCAAAAACACACACCCCGCACAACATACATGCAACACACCGCATACATGGGAGGCCGTCCTTACATGACCATAGCTGTTAATAGGACGTAAATTAATCAAACAAACAAACAAACAAATGGGAGAAACAGTAAGTGGTCTACCGCAACATCCTGCCACTCTACCTATCGTGATCACTAGTTTGTTAGACATAAAAACATTACAATTATTATCCCAGATAACACTTTGAACTATTCCTAGTTCATCTAGTTCACCTAGTTCACGTAGTTCAGCTCCTGGTTATCATACTATGACCGAGTATCAATTCTTGAAACAAGAATACCACTGAATCTCCCTTAGGCTGTGAAGGATAAAAATATACGTTATTCCAACAAGAAAGGCCAAAATATATCTCCATTGATATAGAATTGTTTATGAAACTGTTTAATTGGATATAGAATTCAAAGAGTGACACTCCATTGGACTTATCAGACAATGCATTGATAACATGAAATTATGCAGATTCGTTCCTAATTCAGTCTTCAAAACTAGCATTTTACTATCCTCATTATAATATACAATTCACTGATGTTTTCTATGTAGGCGACATGCTTCGTATAGTAGCTTCCTAACAACCTTCTTCATTTCTAAAGACATCTGTACACATGTCTTGAAATCAAGCTAAGACAACAGATATATCCATGTAAGGGGCAGTACGTTATGTAGTATATACGACAGTGGTTGACCTATATCTCCAATCTCAATGTACGCAGCGCTACGTCGCAGGGCTCAGGAACAAGGCGAATCATGCAGTGCCTTCAGGCATTTATTCTTCTTTGCGGTATGTAAACTCTCCGCCATCTGTGACCTCTGTAACAAAGCTAACTTATACTCATTTATTTACCTTTGAATTCCTCTTCTGTTCGATATTGTTTGAGTGTGTATAAATAATATTCCAGATATCGGTATTATATAATTCTTTAGTGTGAAAGAACACTAATAAGTTTATCTTCATGGGCCGGATCAGCAAAGGAAAGGAACGATTTAACGGAAAATAGTGAAACAGTTATTAAAAAACACGAGTAATTTTCCCTTATGTCAGGCAGGATTAGGAAGGAATCAAGATATGGTACCTTGTGTCTGTGTAAGCTGTCATAGCACGGAGAAGTATATTTGGGCTCCAAGACAATGATAATGGCTATATATAATATCGCTATCTTCTGAAGAATATTGGGCATACAATACGAATATGAAGATGCATATCAAAAGAAAACTTATAGTCAATATATTTTGTGAATATATCTGAGAGACGCAAAAAAGTCTTTAATACTATATCACTATTTACTATTTATCTGTTGTTTGCTTTATTGCCAAACATAGCGAAATATGTAGTAAGTCTATTTGGACAATAATAATGTTTATTGCATGGAAATAATTTCATATAGATAAAATATGAGGTAAAACACTTTGTATCAGCGGTACACTATACAATATCATATACATGTCAAACTTACCAGTAACAGGAGAGGAGTAAATGTAGCGACAAGACCAGGATTCGAAGTCGGCACCCTCCAAACACTAGCCGAGTACTCTACCAACTGAGCTGCCTGATCACCGATGATCGACCTAATCCCGCTACACTCCTCCCTTCTTTCTCGAAGTCTTCGTCCTCGAAGAGACATACAAGGTCCTTTAAAACTCCACCACCGTTGGTTATTTAGTTGGGCGCCAATTCTGTAACAGGAGAGGAGAAAATGTAGCGGTCAGACCGGGATTCGATCCCGGGACCATTCAAACACTGTCCGAATGCTCTACCGATTGTACCTGGTCACCGATGATCGACCCAGTCCAATCCCGCTACATACCTATAATAAGAAATATATAATTATGAAAAAGTAACCATTGAGTAATGCGCATAATATACAATAATCAGGATACAAGTAAACTATTTTAACCTGGACGATCCATAGGTCAATGTTATTTAGAAATATCCATGAAATATTAAGACAAAGGTTAACATAACTTAATTCAAATTTTCTTTTTCAACAGGTTTGATCAGCTGTTTTGTCGCAGTTGATGGTAATGTACTTTGTGATTTTTACTATGAAGTATATTGAAAAACATCTTTATATATGCGAGAGTGGAAATGTCGTGGCATCAGCCTCAATTTATTAGTTATATTCCTTAAAATTCAGTACATTTCCCCTTGGAAGCATTTGTTAACCACTGTTAACTTCCAAGAATATTTAGGGGGCTCAACGAAACCCAACATGTTGTTTCAAAGTGATTTATCAACCGATATATATTGATCACCGTTCGCTCATTCATTTGGTTTTTGTAATATGTGAAATATGTACAGCTCTTTTTGTGTGTTTTTAAAGACACAGAGGTTCAGTAATTTGATGATTTTGATTTTTTTTACGAAAATACCAGTATTGAACTATGCAATGAAAATAAAAAGATGAAATTAGCATGTATAATTATTATAATGGGTACCATATACTTTTTAATTCCTTAATGTAGAGTTTTAATTTAGTATAAAGGTATAAAAAGATCTGCAAATTAAATACAAATCAATGTACATATGTTTATGTATCACCGAACAATGTAAATATATAGATATTGCACAGATATTTATTTATGTGTATAGTATATAAACTGAAAAGTGAAGGAGGAGGATATTTTATAAACACCTTTCCTGAAATTGTTTTATTGTGTAAAATACAAGCTTTGTATTGATATAGAAACGACAAAGCGACCAACTAAATAAGTATACATAGATTATTGTGTAAAATACAAGCTTTGTATTGATATAGAAAACGACCAACTAAATATTTTTACATAGATCATAGTGTTAAACTTTGTTAAAGTTTTGTAATGTATTATTAAAATAAAGGAATATATATTGGGGTATTGTGTTCTATAAGTAAAGTCTAGGTTATCATATAACACTAAATAGAAAAAAGTTTGGGTCCTTCAGCTCAAACTCCAACCAGGGTAGCTATATTGAAATCAGGCGCCTTTTGCACTAAAACATCCTGAAATTCTTTTGTTCTTACATATTCCTTATCAAAATTATTATTTTGAACCTGAATCTCAATCTGAATTTCCAAATTCATATCATGGTTATTTAGGAATAATCACCTGAATTTTTTTATCTTTTGAAATTCATAATTAGCCAGCCAATCAGCGGCCAAGTTAAAAATACATCCTGGGCTCAATCTTGTATACACAGGGGCCATTTCGATTTGTCTTTTTTCATTTAGTTGGTTGTTCCCTATATGTTGAATCAGACCAGTAATAATTGCTGCGTTTAAGCAATATTGGAAAACTTTATAAAACATCCACGTATGCTGCCATACTAAGAATGACTTTCTTCCTATAGGTTTAAAATGTTTTTCCTGTGATGAAGCCGAGGCCCCAGATCAGTGCACAGAATTGAGAGAATGTGAACCGAACACAGTGTGTACTACATACTTTAATGATAATATACTTACAGTAGTATCTACTCATAACATTCATTGATGGGATATATTCGCTAAGTTGAATGGGTTGTTTTATATATCGATACCGATGGCATTATCTCGCATCATTATACGTTCTTTTAATAGTAATATACACCTAATTGGTACCCTTAGTATGTTGCTGTCTGATCTTACAAATGTTAAAGCTTCACATTACATCCGATAAGAATTTTTATTACTTTTCGAAGAACATTTGGAGTTTTGATTATCATATGAATGTACAGTTTAAACACATTATCTCAAAATCGCTTGACTCGAAATTCCGGTTTAATCAAATGCATTTTGAAGTCACGTTGTTTTTTTTCTTCTTTGTACATGTATATTAAGATCGGATGGCTCGAATTTCGATGACTCGAAATTCCGATGACTCGAAATTCCGGTTGAATTTAAGTCAATTCCTGGTCCCTAGAATGGATATTCAGCGAAAACATAGTCGTTAAATATATTATGTTATAAAATGTGTTATGTTAGTTTTATAACAAGTGAAGAATGGCAGAAACTTACATTCATTTCCGTGCTATAAGCAGTGGTACACAAATAATACACGTCTTCTATCAAAGGTGTGTTACCTGGAACGTTATGTCAGAAGATTAGACGCAAAAAAGCTCTACAGAGGGGGATGCAGACAAAACGCGGTAAGCCATTAGATATATGTTTCCACTGCGTGCATATGTATTATTGTGGAATTTCTTTGACTATTCATAACGTTTCGTTATCTTAGTCGTTGTGTTGGTAAAACCATATTTTTTTTTTACTAAAACCATATTTTACCATACATATATACAATATATATATATATATATTCAGTATCTCTGGGGGAGAGGAACCTGATCTACCAATGCACATGGTACTATTACTCTTTCACTTTTCAGTGCGTTTCTTTAAACCCTTTTCGTTTGGATTGTCGCTGCATTTGTCAATATTCATCATTTAATTTTTGGTTTGTTTATATACCCTAAACATAATCTTTAACCAGCACTACAAAAATGAATTGGTTTTATCTTTTTCCCGTCCACTATCGTAATTACATTCACTTACAGCGTTCTATATATAGATTTTCACCTGTTGTTAATCATATCACTATTATTACCGTCTTGATGTTATCATATCACTATGTCGTAATTTAGTCGTCTGTCGGGATTTTATAGGTCAAGGGATCACATCTGCCTCAATATACGTGTCAATTTGATTAACTGAAACAGATACTATGTGTTGGTATCAAGACAATCTGATTAAAAAATATCGTTGCAGATTTGCGATATACAAAAATGTATCCAAGAAAACGTACTTGGAAAGCGAGATGACTCGGCCGGAATTGTTTGTTCCGAGTGTTGTACAAAAGAGTTATGTAACCTGAAGTTGTGTCATTGTAAGTATTCCTCAGTAAATATTAGGTTGGTTTATTTATTAAGATTACCTTACAAGTGTTTGTCGTCCTTGTTGCTTACCAATAACATTTAAAAGTTCTTCTCACTAACCACAAGTGTAAGAGTCTTGATAATGGCACAGTAACATGCCGTGATATGTCACTACAAACGTTGCTCAAATAGGTGACCTTAACTTTCATTCAGGGTTACGAGGTTGAAAGATTGAACAAATCTTTGAATGGCTTCTAAATTAGAAAGACATCTACAGATATGATATTTCAACGGTTTTGATGCACAGTAGACTATCGATTGTGGCAAATCAATAAGCATGGCCACTTCATTGCTATATGAAAATGATATCGAGACTAGGTTCCAGATAAGGCTTGATAGAACTATTCGTCCTAGATTTAAACATCTACGTCACTCTATATAAAAACCCTTTTAATTACAATGTGCATAATTGTATTGTCTTACAGGAATTGTATTTTTTTTCAGTTGACACGGCCAATGAAGATGACCCAACGAAGGCAGCGCGATGCTATAGCTGTAACAATATGGACCATCCAGAAAATTGCGACCTTTCAAAGATTTGTTCTTTAACTGAAGTAAGTTATTTATGGTTAAATGCGGCTTAATTCTATCATGAAATTAGTTTTGGATCGTTTTGTTTTGAAAGCATGATTACTGTCAAGGTTTGTAGGTAGCCTACGGTATATTCGTGATTAGTCGTATTGTGAAAGCGAACAGCCTTACCCGCGAAACTGTTTACTCTTTTGCTACCAAGGAATATCCTGAAAAATACCCTTCCAAGTCTCATAATACTTAAATTTGCAAATAATTCAGCGCATTCATGTGATGGAAGCACTGCGTATTTTCCCCCATTGTGCCCCACCCTTATATTGTATACTAGTCGTTAATTTTTTTCACTACATAACGCCATTACATATTCCATTTTGTATATTCCACCATAGGTTTGAGAATCTGATGTGTGTCTCTTTCAGGTAACAAAAGTAAAAATAAACCAAGACCATGCCAATTCATTCATTAAAGTGTTGCCTCCATTTTCTCCATTTTCTCTGCGGAAGCATGTGCTGTCGGTCTGGCGTTTTGCCATATCGAAGAACACCGCATTGAAAAGGCAATCATCTGTTTCGACTCTCTTTCGGTCCTTCAGGCTTTGAAATCAAGAAACCCTAGAAACACATTAATCCAAAATCTTTTTATCCGAACATTTCGATTACCTTTTAAAACTCAAACTACTTATCTCTGGATTCCCAGCCATGTGGGTATAAAGGGGAATGAAAAGGCCGATAAAGCAGCTAAGACTGCTATTCGCTTAGTACCAACAAACATGAAACTACCTTACACCGACATCAAACCCTCAATTCAATCAGTCATTAAACACCATTGGCAACAAAGGTGGTCCACCGAAACAAACAATAAACGGTTTAGTATACAAACTACAAGCTGTTCTCTCTCGGCTCCGAACTGGACACACATATTTTTTCACATTTCTATCTATTGAGAGGGGAGGATCCACCTACATGCCATGCATGTGATTTCCTCTCACGGTTTAACATATTTTAGTGCACTGTATTGATTTTAAACACATACGAGATAAGTATTACGATGTCTCTGACATGTACAAATTGTTCCATGTCGCGAGACATAATCGTATTTTAAACTATCTCAAAGAGATCGGCATTTTTAACAATATTTTAACATTTTCTCATCTGATCATCATATCAACGTTACACTCATCGTCTCATCAACATTGTGCATGAGTTTTCTCGTGTGTTTTAACAAAACCTATTGTATCCTATGCAACATTTATAATTCGTGTTTTAGTTTTTACTTGCCTTTTTCTTATCATGATCTTTTAGATAGAGTCCTTGTTTATATCCTAATACTAATACTGGCCATGTAAGTCTGGCCCTTAATGACCTTAGATGTCGATAGGCCGTAGCACGTAAACAAACAAGCAAACAAAGTAAACAAAATATGAGTATGATGTCCATGTTATGATTATTATCCCAGTGTTGTGTGATATTTCGTGTTATATTATTACAGTACTGCATGTGTAGTTATACACAATATTTGTATTTTATCGTTTCCAAGAAATGTGGATTGGAAGGCTACTATTCAAACCTTTTCCAAAAAATACGATTCCGGAGTGACTGCTACAGGACTGCCGTAAGTGAATCAGTTTAATTAATTGATCACCGTTGGCATATTAAGTGTTGCAAAGCATAGCTTTAATGATGATTTACTCATACAAATTTAATCAAATTGAAACCTATAATCAGAATTAAATAAGATATTTTCTATAACCCAAACATGGCTTTGTACGGCTCATTTTTAGTCTAAACGATCGATATTTATTCATTAAAGAAAGAAAAGCTTTTAAGCTGTTACCTTCTTGTCAAAGCATTGAGAATTATTGGATCGCTTTAACGTGTACATCTGCCATCATGGTGTATCAATATTTTTTATCACATGTCTACATAATGAATAACAATTCTCTCAAATTCAAAGGAGTGTGAAGCTGCTGCAGAACAAGTTGTCAAATTTTCACCGGTAGGCCGGCGTCGTAGAGAAGCTGGCACGACCAACATAGTGCTCAAGTCTGAATGTTGTGATCACTCGCTCTGTAACAACTACAATCCTTTCAATAAGAGTAAGTTAACAAGGTAAATTATATTATTATGTTGCGTTAAGTTAGTGATTCTATAATTCGGGTGTTTATCAAAATTTTAGTAGTCATTGAAGTTTTGATTTTTTTTAAATTGTGCGTTACCTATCAATAATCACAGCAATCAGTTGAATGTTTTTATGGAACTTATTATGGAATTTTGCATTGATGAATCTTTAATTGTTCATATATTTTGTATTTTGTAAGAAAGAAAAAAGTCTTAATCAAAATATTTTGAATTAGCTTTGTATACGTCTTGGGAAAGTTGATATACAAAATTGTAAATAGGTTTACGCGTATTTAAGTTTCAGCAGACATGAATTAACCTTTTAAATGTTTATTATTGCTTATTAAGTTCAGTAACTATTAAGTTCTGGTCTTTGAATTGGCATCAACTTTGCAGTATATTGAACTAACAATAAATGCATAAATGCAAATTTATACAGCTAGGGGAAATTACGACAATAACGGTCCATCAAAAAACAGGACATTCCCCAAATACGTCCATGTAAAAATCACGACAAATCTTTGATAATGGTCTGTTGGTACAGTTTTTGCATAGCTGTCCCTGTTCAGCCCATTGATAATCTATAAATATATTGCCATTGGCATTCAACTCTATCTCAAAATCATTCTATGATGTGAACCAAAATATTCATAAACTCTTAACGTCTTTCCTAATTCGTCCAGACATGAAAATATAAATATTTGTAATATGATGTCCGGAAGGATGGAATGATACATCGTAAAATTTGGTCGCTATCAGTTCCAAACTAACAACCACATCTCTTAACTTTAACCAATGCGATGTGTCTGCTTTGTCATACTACATGAAACGTATTATATCGATTTGTTTCAGCCGATCACGACAGTGTTGGTAAAATCAACTCAACTAACGTTGATTGTGGTAAGCATGTTTCACATAGTCACAGATTGGAGACATTCAGAATAATTTGTTTGTCTATTCAATGTTAATGTTACCAGAGAAAAAATGTCTTGACACTTATTCTATCGGATATTGTCCGTCGTCTTGCGTCGTCCGTCGTGTGTTCGTAATTTTTTGATTTATATTTTATTTCAACTTCATCACCAACACTAATGGCAATTAAGTAAATTTATGGACAAAATTTGTTATTGCTTATGATATGGTCTACACCCTCAATGTGCTGTGGCAAAGGCAATTGCTGGTAAAATTGAATAGTTTTTGTTTTAAACATTCTTCTAAAATCAAATAATGTGATGAAACTAAATAGTCTTTTTATGTAGGGTAAAGGTACTTTACAAATCATATGAATTTAGGTATCACGTTTTCCCACGGAGGGAACTGTTTATGTAGGAAAACGTTAAAGATGCTCCGCCGCTGACAGAGCAGAAAAAAACATTCACCAATTGAACAATAATTGTGTTTAATCGTGTATATGTATGTCTAATTAACACAAAAAATAAGATTAAATAGTTCATTTTGCCTTTGGTGCATGCCCGATCAGTACTTCATTCTATATAGGATATAATTACACGTATTTTTTTCGGGATGCAATTAATTATTTTTCATATTTTGAAATTGAAGTAAAATTAGAAGCTCAAAATTGTAATGATGTAAAATAAGTAACTTTTGTGACTGAGATAAATACTAAATTATCTACTCCTGTTTTTAAAGTTGTATGGTCTATAACTTTCGCTCTTTTTGTCATAGTGAAAACTGTTTAAGTGTTATGCAAATTTTTCTCCGTCTGTCTGAGGTTTTAAATTTCTAATTTTACCACTTTTTATAAAGTTGCAGCACTGGAAGTATCTTTAATTATAAAAGTAAAAAATCTTTTTAACGTGTACACGTGAAAAATAGGCTCGAAAGATGCCGAATCATTCCGAACTCTTCCGGATATCGTCGCGACAATCTCGAAGTAAAACGAGAGTTGTGAAACCAAGAGAAAATATCAACAATTTTTCATAAACAAAATATGTGGTCGACCTCATCAGACTCTATCTACAAAGAAAATAATGCTCGCACATTACAATATTTGATAAACACAACATTTTACGGTAATGTGTAAATTGGATGTTTCAAATACTCAATCTGTGGACATATACTAGCATGATTTGCTCATATAGGCCAGAAGGAAAACGTAAACAAACACATGTGTGCTTACGCTAGTTACCTGGCTCACCACGTGCAGGTCGTGTCGAACGTCAGTCACGTGATACGATTAGGAATCCGACACAACCCGAAGTCACTGAACATGGCGGTGATTGAAGGCGCTTTATTCAAAACCAGGAATATATGATTCCTAGATTTCGGCTCTCTTATAGGCCGACATATGCTTTTGGGGAGCTAAATCATCAAGTTACATGTCAATGTTTAAATATCAAATGTTTAAGTTACATATCGTTACAGTGAAATTAGCAGCAATACAACTTTAATAATGAAAAAATACCATTTGTCAGCGGTGGAGCATCTTAAAAGGATAGTTTAAGGTCCTTCAAAAAGTTCGACAAAATCAATTACTCTATAGAAAAGTTTTCTTTTTCTTATATCTTAATGTCATTTTTTATATTATGTGATCAATTTCGTCATCACTGATGTTAAGGCAGACTGTTGGTGACAAAAAGTATTAGCATATTCCAGGTGACCGTTAATTTCTTAGGTTTCTTGCTTTGTTATATAAGGATTAACTACACACTTTATTGGAGGTATAACACAAACTTAGAGTGTACTCTTAACAACAACAACAACAACAAACAACAACAACAACAACAACAACAACAACAACAACAACAAACAACAACAACAACAACAACAACAACAACAACAACAACAACAACAACAACAACAACAACAACAACAACATACAACAACAACAACAACATCAACAAACAACAACAACAACAACAACGAAAAAAAAAAAAAACCAAACAACTGCGAAGTAATAAATGATGACTAACTTTGATTTCTGTGTTGTACCTCCATATATATTTGTTGATGTTATCCTTATAATTCAGTCGAATCCACTAAAAATGCAAATGTCTTAAACCAATGAAACGCGACGCAATGTTTCAAGCAGGATTATATTAGATAAGGGGTCCATCTACCTTTCTCAAATTAAAAATACAAATCGCAAAAAGCTCTTAATTTCGCTATACTAAATCTCGTATGCTCGAATTTGCTTCAACGAATCCACGGTTAAGGTTGCCATGATATGTTTTTAATAAGTGTATTACGAACTACGTGTATAAAGAAATGATTTTGTTGGTTTCCAGAGGTTCGTTATAAATGTATTTTACTGTGTATATGCTTTAATTAAGAAATTGTAGTATGTGAGCAGTATGCATATTGATTCAAATGATGTCAATAACATAACTTGTACAAATGTGGTTTACGAAATCAGATTCACTAGCTTTATTGAAAATTTGTTTTTCACAACAGCAACCATACTAAATATAACCAAATCAACTACAACTACTACTACATCTACGACCACGCCCACAACTACTACTACCACGCCCACAACTACAACGACCACGCCAACAACTACTACTACCACGCCAACAACTACAACGACCACGCCCACAACTACCACTAAACCAACCACAACTGTACCCACTACTCCGACACCAACAACTCCAAGTAATTGTTTTTGAAGTACTTGCGATTTTCAAATTTGCAGCTTAGGTGCTTTGATGATAATTTATTACAAACGATGCATTGGAGGGCAGTGCTTTGTTGTCTTTCGCCTGCTTTTATTATCAATAAGAAAACACGCTTTTGATGTGGAAGCTTTACAACACATGCAATGCTTATTTCGTTCTAACATCATCAACAACGATTACAGCAACAACGATTACGACTACATCAACAACCCCTACTACAACGCCTACCACCACCACAACTATTCCTACTACTACGACCACGCTCACATCTATGACTACGCCCACAACTACGACTACGCCCACGACTACAACGACAACGCCCACAACGACCACGCCTACAACTACTACGACCACGCCTACAACTACTACGACCACACCTACAACTACGGCTACCACGCCATCAACTACTACGACCACGCCCACAACTACTACGACCACGCCTACAACTACTACGACCATGCCAACAACTACGACCACGCCTACAACTACTACGACCACACCGACAACGACTACGACCACGCCTACAACTACTACGACCACACCGACAACGACAACGCCTACGACTACTACGATGGTACCGAGTAGGTCGAAGACTGATTTATTAGACGGAAATATTTTAGTCATGAAGTACCGTTATGCCGCCTTTTCGCAGCTTACGATTTACCCAGCTTCTGGTGGTTTTGGATAGTCAACAACAGCTTTTTCTAGATTAGATTTTTCATGTTTTTACGTTTTAATGTATACATTTTACGTTTAAAATGTATACACCACTTTGAAGTGTATATAAAAATTAAAGCAACATTTTCTTTAAGTGAGATGCCGGTGTTAGAATTTTGCATATTTGGAATTAATATGTTCATTGATTAAGACTTCCCGCAATTATATATTTTAACATCTGATGAAACGCTTTTACTAAAATTGAATACCCTTTTTTGATTTTCAGTATATGTCATTTGTATGTATTTTAATCATTATTGCCTTTTTACAGCGTCTTGTTACTTCTGCAACGGTCCTCCATTTTTGTGCGAGTCTCGCGTTAGGCAACAGAGGTGTAGCTCGGTCGATGAGCAATTCTGTCTCAACAGGTTCATCAACAACGATGACGGTACACGATCCGTGTTTAGATCGTACGTAGATAGCATTCAGCTTCTTTTTTTTTCTTTTTTTGTTATTTGCCTCGGAGGTTACACAGAACCATAATATGACATCATGATTATTATTCCCATGCCTTCTGTTGTCAATAATTGAGGAGAAGTTATTTTTATCTAAAAATCGGAGAAACTTTCTGCAAGTTTATTTGTCAAAAATGTCCAAACACATACTTCATTTTCCTCGGGCATTTTATTTAAATAAGCTAAATACTCGAGGTTACGAAGCATGTGTTTTGACAATTGTATGGAACTTAAAGCAACAACTTTCGACATGTATTACATAAAAATTGTCAAGTCAATGTGACCATGCATTATATATTGTATAGTGTTAAATACAACATGCTTTGTTTTTGAAACAGCTGTGGTACAGAAACTGAATGTAAGGAACAGTGGCTTGGAGCAACCTCTGATCGGCACGAATGCACCGACTATGACACGTCACAACTTCATTTGTATCCCTTCGAATGCACCTACTGTTGTACATCGGCCCTCTGTAACCACGACCTTGTACCGCCAAAGGCATCGTTGTATGTCGGACAAAAACAGGGATGACGTCACTTGGATGAACATCTTCCTATTTTCAAAATTTGAATCAAATTTCTACTTGCAAATAAATCATCATGGATATATAAAATATTTTGCAAAGTTATTGTTAAGAAAATATGCAACGTAAATAGAAATGACTCGCCACACAACATCACATTACTGTTTCTCTTCATGTTGGGTGTTCAGAAACGATATAAAGCAAAATCTGAACGTCGATTAATTTACTTCAGGTCTATCATTACAATGAAATATATGCATTTCTGTAAATTACGCCTATAACATTTTATTAAAGGATAAACTTGATAGCAGTCGGGTCAGCATCAGTTTGTTAGTATAGTACGCTAAACACGTATTCATACAGTACGTCTACATCTCGTAATTATTTTCCCATACTATTGGATTATTATTTCATGACGCACCCATACGTCAAGGTATTCTAAAGTTTGTCTACCTCGAAATCTGCATTGAAATCTATTGCTCAAATATTTATATTTTTTGAATTCATGGGTTTCGTAACAAAGTATGGTCTGATAAGGAGACTACACCCTTTTGTGGTGTTCGCAATGTTCACACATCTACAACCTCTTTTTTAAAGAGCTAAACTCCTAATCCTGAAACTATCTAAATACCATATTCATACCATATATGATTTACAACGATATGATTTATACGTGAGTGAAAACTTAGCATTAACATGGCCAGGCTGATTCATGCTTATTTTGTATTTAATCACAATCAATAGATCCCACCGATTGAATAAATGTTGTATACAATGAAAGGAAGATAAAAAAATTAAATGATCTTTATTAATGCAGAAAAGTTAGTCAGCTCTACAGAAAGACATTAATATAGATAATATTTTCAACACGCGAAAATTAACGGCTATATACGTTGTTTATCGATGGTTCTTTTTAGTAACAAACGCAAAGGTGCAACATCCTAAAATCAGCATCCCGGTACCCCCAGCACAAGCGCCGATCACCACCGTAATGCTGACACCAGACTCCGACTCTGTTTCAAAGAAACATATAGTATTAATTCCATAATAAAACTACCATGACGATATACATACATAGTGTTAATTCAACAATAAAGCTAACATGGCGTCATAAATGCATAGTGTTAATTCAACAAAAAAAATATCATGACGTCATAAATGCATAGTGTTAATTCAACCATAAACCTATCATCATAAACAGTATTAATTCTGTGATAAAAATACCATGAAATATATGCATATTGTTAATACTATGATAAAACTATCATGCTTTCATCGATATATAGTGTTAATTCCAAAATAAAACTACCATGACGTCATAAATACATAGTATTAATTTCATGATAAACATTCCATGACGTCATAAATACACAAGGTGAATTTGATGTCTAAAATTTTCATTTTTGATTCACATTGAAATGTTGGAATATTGTTTGCTTATTTTAAGACAAAGGTTTCTTACAGGCATTTTAGACTATTTAACTAGTTTGACAAAACGGGAAACCTATTTGTTGCCAACGTTCTGTGGTTCCCATATTAAATATCAATTCAGATTTTGGCACGAACATGCTCTGACTGTATATTGGATTATGGTATGTTTGTTTATTTACGATACAGAGGATTACTTTAAATACAACAAGTAAGCCATCATGTCAAAAAAGTCAAAAATATAAAACCACAGACATAAATTGTCTGCTGCCATACCTTCATCGTCGAGTGCCTCGTCGGTGTGACCATGACTGTGATGGTGGTGATTACCACCTGACAATACTTTCGGGACTAGCATTGCCAAACCTGCCAAAAGGAAGAAATCAATTATTATGATCAAAACCTGTTTTACAAAGATAGTTTCTTTGACTGATAGTTTGAATTTGAACTGCCATAAACGAATGTATATTTGTAATGGCGTCCTGTTCTTCAAATGTACATAAAATACCGATAAATCTAAATGTTGTAAACAGAACAGTAATCAATAGTCAAATTCATTGTCCTAATTTCTATGTATCTTTGAAATTTTTATTTGTTTGTTTTTCTTAATACTGAAGGATAGGGGTTTTCCACTCGGGAGGTCATAAAATGCGGTAAAACTTGAGGCTTGCCGAGAGTTTTACCACATTTTCTGACCCCGAGTGTGGAATATTTCCTTTTCTCTCATTTCATTACCTTTCCGTTAAAATACCTTACGGTCGTTCATTTTACTTTATTTTTATTACATAATTTTATGTTAAAACTATAATGAATTCTTAGAGTTTTTGGCGAATTGAAAGTTTGCGGACAATTTTTGTGTATATTATTCGTGGCTTGACCTACTGTTATTCTTGTACCCGATCACAACATACACGTATGCATACATCCACCTAAATTTATTGTGCCAATATTCAAGACGAAAGTACAGTCAAAGAGAAAGGATTGATTTGATGTGTTACATGTATTTCAATTGTAACTATAACATTGTTGACATTTTGAAGAAATAGCAATAATATAACATTGCGTGATATGAGAGAAACTGTAATGTAAAATTTGGCTAGTGTTGGGAGGTTCATAGTTTGAACCCAAGTCTACCCGACACATCGTTAACTTACATTTGATGACAGTGACCAAACCTTGATTTGAAGGATGAAGTTATTAACTTGTGCTGTAAGTTGATTGCTCGGGCCGATCATAAAGGGCAGAAATTAAATTCATATATGAATGAAATTATTTAATAAACTCACAGATCACACCGCACATAACTGTCATCCAAAACTGCCTGCGGACGGAACCCATCTCAACTGGTGGAGCAAGTAGGAAGATTTCCTGCAATTATATGAAAACTGTTGTACACTAATGTAGAGGCATTGTCAATTTTGATTAATAATACAAAGAATTCTAACCATTTCCATTTTTTAAAAGTTTGTATATCTTTATACATCTACATATTGGCGCAAAAATAATACAACAATACATATGAATGAAACTGGCCAATCTTTAGTAGGCTGCCTGAAAATTTATTAACGCATTTTCAACGCAAAAGACAAAATAAGCAAAAATAGATGATAAAAACTTAGATAAATTTATATATCGAAAAAGGGGGGCCAAAGTGGGTGAATAAAAAGGGCAAAAAAGAACATTCAAATCAGTTTATAACATGGGGGGAAGAGAGCGGGTACTTTTTTTGTTCAGAATGTCTGAATAATTAGTCTTAAGATTTCGCACTTATTTCAAAAATCCAATTTGGCTGACTGGTGAGAGTGGTTTCAGCATTCCACAAAATACCAGCGGCTTATAACAAAATATTAAATTATATTGAACCGGCTATTTGTTTTGTCGTTACTTTTGGTCTTAAACAATTTTTGCTCTTGTTTGTCGAACAATTTTGTTCAAATGATGATCTAGGACTTTCCTTTCAAAAAGAACGTCATTTGGTCATTTCATTTCAACAAATTTTATTGCAAATAATATGCAAATGGATTTGGCAACAGGCAAAGCCTATATTAGCCATCTCCAAACAAATCCGGTATAGTACAATTATCAACAAAATATTTTAACATTTAACATTACATTATGAATGAATATTATTATTAGTGTATCTCCCCAACCTATCATAGTAAAAATCTAAAAAAATCTTTTAGTTTCAGATATATATTCTGATATGCATTGCAATAAATATGTATTTTTTTCTTCATCACAATTGTCACAGCCATGCAGTAGAGTTTTTGCGTTAAAATGCGAGTGGGGGATATTAGAGTTATGTATTTTGGTTCTGAGTGATGATCTTTGTTCATTAAATAAAGGACATATGAAAAGATAGTGTTCGGCTGTTTCATTACCAAGGCCACAAGAACAAATTGGAGAATCTCTCAAATGATCGTGAAATAGGTCAGAATTTAGATTGCTAGAGGAATTTCTGAGCTGGCACAGAGTAATATTTATAATTCGAGAACCTTTGTTTATAAAGGTATTTGTTATATCAGGTTCCATTTTATTAATGTTAAAAAGGAGTGTTTTAAATTGTGCAACAGTATTAACATTCGATAAGTCAAAGTTTAAAGCGAAAGAATTAAATTCTCTAAAGGTACTTGGAAAAAAAACTAGTATAGTAACTTGCAGTTCTGCACATAGGAATATTAAAATATCTTGTCATCCTTAGTGGATATCTCTCATTTTCAGGCTGATATAAAAATGGTTGTACAATTTCAATCAAATGCTGTGGAGCAAATCCACGGAGTATCTTAAACATAAGAATAAGTTTGTGTTTTTGACGCCGATCAGAGAGAGATTCCCAAGCTAGTTCTTTATAAAGTATATCATGGGAGGTACCTCTGCGCAATCCCGTTATAATCCTAGCGGCTTCTAAGTGGACAGACTCTAACAGAAGTTTACATTGTTCAGTACAGTTATCCCATAAAACATCAGCATATTCTAAAATAGGTAAAATATAACTTTTATAAATGTTTAAAAGAGTTTTACGTGACACTCTTTTTTTAATGTTTTTAAAATATTTATCCTTTTAAATGCTTTCTGGTATACATAATCTATGTGGTGAGTCCATTTACAGTCGTCAGAAAGTAGAACTCCTAAATGTCTATGTGTGCTAGCTGTATGAACCGTGTTATTGTCAAAGTATATATCGGGATGAATGACGTTTCGTTTCCTTGAAAATATTAATGATTCAGTTTTAGTGGGGTTAAACTTTATGTCCCATTTCAGAGCCCAGGTACTTATATTCGAAAGATTTTGTGAAAGTGTATGGGCAGCATAGATTTGGTTTTTATCAATTACTTCACTAATCGAAGTGTCATCTGCAAACAATTTGCAATCACTAGTAACAATATTAGTTATGTCGTTAATATATAATAGAAATAAAAAAGGGCCTAAGACAGATCCCTGAGGGACTCCAGCGTTAACAGTTTTAAATGTAGAGAAAATGCCTTCAGTTAAAACACGTTGCTTCCTATCAGTAAGATAATTTCTAAACCACCCTTAATAATTTCCCTTTAAAACCATAAGATTCTAATTTAAATAATAGTCCATCATGCCACACTCTATCAAAGGCTTTACTTATATCACAGAAAACAGACCGGACTTCTTTTCCTTTGTCTAATGAGTTAGTGATATTATTGTATATCGAAAGAAGTTGGTTTACAGTTGAATCACCGGGAATGAAGCCGGACTGATGTTTGGTGATTACTTCACAGTCACGTAGGTAATTATAGAGATACTTAAAAATTACTTTTTCTATTATTTTACTGAAGCAAGAGGTGATAGAAATGGGTCGATAGTTGGAAATATCATTTACATCACCTTTCCCTTTGTATATGGCATTAATGTTAGCAGCTTTCCATGGCAAGGGAATACAACCGGTTTCCATAGTTTTATTGCAGAGAAGGGTAAGAGGAATAGAAATAGAGGGTGTCAATAGTTTTATGAATTTTGGGACAATACCATCAGGTCCTGCAGGTTTCTTTTCATTAAGATTAGAAAGCTGATCTTTGATATCCTGTTCAGTAAATACAATATTGTCAATCTTAAAAGGAAACTCGGGAGGAGGGGGAAGAGGATCAAGATCATTAGAAGAAGTGGAGATTGAAGAGAAGTATGTATTTAGGTGTTCCGCTTTTTCAAAAGGATGTTGGAGAAAAGACTCATTGTGTTTTAGAGGGGGGATAGACGTTTGCTTATTATCAATTTTTAATAAAGATTTAGCAATTTTCCACCATTTATCTGGAGACAAGCTATTATTATTTAACGATGATTCAAGTTTCATGAAATAATTTTGTTTTGTTTCTCTAATTAGGTTAATAGTTTCATTTCGAACTAATCTGTACCTTTCCCATTGAGTAGGTGAGTTTGAATTAATAGCTTTTTTTGTGAATGCGGTTCCTCTGTCTAATTTTTAATCTAATTGTGTTTGTAAACCAAGGCTTATCATTCGGTCGCACTGTAACTATTTTTTGTGGTACATGGTCATTTATTTGTGTGTGAATTGTTTCAACTAGAATATTATTAAATTCGTTTACATCATTATTTTGTGAGATAGATATCCAGTCAATATTACTAATATTATCATTAATCCTATCAATGTCAACACCATCATATTCATATATCGTTTTCTTATATGCAGTTTGTCTATATACTGAATATGATATACAGAAGTTAATAAGACAATGGTCACTGCAAATCGGAGCAAGAACATTTGTATCCCTTATAAGGTGATTGTTGTTAGATAGAACAATGTCAATAGAAGAAGAAGAAGTAGAAGTAATGCGAGTGGGTTCTTTAATAAAACTGTTTAGATTATGTTTTGTAAGTAATCGGCCTAGATGAGAGTGTGGCTGAAGGTTTGACATATCAACATTTATATCACCAGTTATAACTACATCATTATTATTATCATCAAAAACAATATTAAACATGTCATCTAATTTTCGCCAGTATTCTACATTAGATTCTGGTCTATATATACACCCTAGTAAGAACTTATGGCTATCTACTAAAACTTCTAACCAAATAATTTCAATATTGTTAGACTCCAAATCTCTTCTTCGCTTACAGATTACAGTATCTCTTGTATATATAATAATGCCACCAAAAAGAACGTCATTTGGTTCTCATGGCCTGAATTCAGGGGTAGCGTGGATATCAGTTAGTCAGTACCTTAGTTTTTCTTCTTCATTTCAACAAATTTTATTGACTGAAGTAAAAGATTGAATTACAGGCAAAGGCTTAATAAATTCTTTCATTAGGTGGATAAAGTGATAATATTTACATATATTTTGAAATGAATAATTATATAACAACAAACCATACAGAAGGTTACTAATGAGGTTACATATACATACTACATACATACATTCATACACACCATTCCAGAAAAAAATTAAATTGCTTTAATTCTGGTTTATTACAACCTTGTTTCGTAATGTTATCACTAAATAAGTATCAGTTACGGGCTACAAGTATGTGTTGTTAGTAGTAAATGAATAGCAGCGACATTGACAATCAATTTTATTTGGGCTTTTAAAATATCAATGGTATATTATGTTTTAACTCAGAATTGTTATCTGATATAGTTAATAGTGCGTGAATATATATAATTGTTATTGCTTACGTTCGTAACGGCGTAACAGATTGCAATTGTCTTTCTTATTGTTTGACAGTGTCTTTGTCTAATTGTACAAATATTATTATCATCGCGGCCTTATGATATATTTTAATTTTGTAGTTATTATCGTTCACTAACCCGTTTATTGTCCAAAATTGTAACCTGTATTGAACTCAGCTGTCAATAGAAAGTGAAGTCACATTTCATGTTAAAATACGTATCGGATCGCATTATGATTTAACAAATCTTTTCCATGCTTTATTTATCACTCTAGAACCGCTAAGAATATCGAAAAGCACACCGCACTTGGTCACACTAACGTGACAATACTCAAATTGGAACGCTACCAAAAAATGAACACTTAAAATATGTGACACAGAATTTTCGATTGACAATCTAAAGTAACAATAACTGTCCTGAACATAAATTAAGGTGCTGAATAGTAACTGTGACAATTATTTTCTTTCCTGTTGCTCATTTCCTTTATTTTAACATGAAAATAATGAAATTGTGAAAAAATCCTGTAAATGACGTCGTGCAACAACACTAAGCACGCCATATATGTTATCATGTATAGATATTTATTAATCAAACTATATTCAGGAGGTATTCCGTGTTGGGTACTCGAACCTGCTGAAACGCAGAGCTGGACTAGGCATGTTTCAAAACTCGCTATTTATAAATATGTGCACTGGTGACATGTAAACAAATCATGAAATTAAAAGTAAAAGCATATATATGTTGGATGTTGAGAAACAAATTTGGATTCAAACAATGTAAGAAATGTTTAATATTTATCTTTTCAAAATATTTTCCAATTTGGGTAGCGTCACATTATACTGACAGCTACCAAACCAGTCGTCCCACTCCCTTTATGCTGACGCATCTGAAGTCAATGGAAGTGTTAATTTCTACTTCTGCTTAGCATTTAGATGCTAAATAACTGTGCTGTTTCCTGTTTAGTCTTGCGACATTAAAGTTTTCGATATTATCATATTTAACGATTATTACGGTTATTATAGGACGACATAAGACGCGATGAATTACGTATGATGAATGCAAGTGAATGTGGATACTGCAGTACCATCTGTTTAATGTTTTACTTCCTTAAAAAATACTGTGGTTTTCACCATCCGGAGTAAAACTAAAATTAACGAAATGAAAACTCATATAAATTCCTATTGTGGTTTACTGGTTTACTAATTAATGTGTGCAAGATAAAGAAAAAAATAACCATCTGTGTGATAGTCCCAAACCACACTTCTCCAGTCTTTAAAGACATTAATGAGAATCAAGTATTTGTTCTAATGACTGATAATTTCAGAAAAGAAATATGTATGATATTTAGTGCAGTAGGATATCAATAAGATCGTCGTGTTAAATCAAACATTTAAAAGTTAAATTTAAATTTTCAATCGCAATAACTCTTCAAATACATTGTTATACAAAACCTACCTTTACCGCCCAAGTTCTCTGGTTGAAATGTGTTGTTCTTTTCTGAAGTAAAGTATTTATTCGTTGTCATGCGCCAATATCACGTGATATGTATTGGTATTTTACAAATATCACTTTCTGAGATAACTAAGTTATTTAAACTTAGTAAATTCAGAAAATTTGTAATTCATAAAATCTGTTTTCAAAATAAGTATCCAACATTAAAAAAATAATTATTACAAATACAATGATGCTTTGGTTTGAGAGTATGAGTGACGTAAGGAATATTCGGGGAAAAAAGGTATGACCTTCTTAGAAGCCGAGGAGGTGTGTATATTTGGCAGTTACCAGAATCACATATGACCTGTTTTAAAACTAGCGCAATTATGCTTACAAGATTGCTTTTAAACATTTTATAATTGGCCACTCTCAAAACTGAACAGAAACTAGTTTTGTGACTGCCGTAGAATTAAACTTCAGAGTAAAACATCATATAATAAAAAAAGTTTATTTGTATATCGCGCGATGGCGTTATTGGTACGAAACAAGGAATAATACATTTGGTTGAACTTGAAATATTGTCGCGACGTTTCAGTAGTAAGATATCAGATAAATAATGTATTCAACGTACGAACGAATTCAACACTCAAGGATTTCATATCAAACATTAATTCGCATTATTTTGAATATATACATTAATTAATTACCTATAACTACTATGAAATTAATTAATGATTTGCTTGGTTGGCAAATTATGCTTAACGTCATATTAACAGCTATGATAAGTTAATTTCCTTTGACATCATCTCCCTTTTGATATTGAGTTAAACTTTCACACTTCTGAGGAAGGCTCGGGGTTCTGATCCCAGGCCGAGACTCCTCAATAGTCTATAAAAATGATATAGTTTCTGCTTTTGCTTAATATTTAGCATAAAGCGAATGGAACGACTGTATGATAAAATGTCTTTAATGCTTGTTTTGTAAAGTTGTCCGGGTTGTTTCCTGTGATACTGGCGTTGTTACTGTAATTGGCCGGTATGGTGTCTTTGTTGTGGTTCAATGATGATGGAGACCAATATTGTGTCGACGTTTTATTTTTTCGTGCATTTTACAATATGCATGCAATATACATTGAAAGTTATATCAGGAGTCCAAAATGGGGCCACACACAAGGTGTGTGCTCCTCTATGTTTCTTCCTCCATCTCTCTACAATAATTGTTCAGCTCTATTTACACATAACAACGAGAGCATTGGTATCAGTATTTGGCCATGATATCCAACACCTGAAATATCTGATACATGGATAGCTACTGCATAACATAAGTAACACGCTGAACCAATTAATACTGACCAGTTTCACAATTAGCATTACATATAAGATGTTCAGGCACCACATACCATTACACAACAACGAGAAACTTATACCTATAACCCATAGTATTATGTACAGACCTGGCCAGCCATCGCATGACACTGATAACTGACAGTAAATATACGCTTAGACCTGGGACACACACGAATAGCTGTAAGTCTACATCAGTATCTTATGAAATAAAACTAATTATATTATAACTGGTTTACCCTTTGTCAGTATTGACTTTGTCTCTGACGGTGTGTTTTAGTGACATAATATTTTAAAATGCATTTA
Source organism: Argopecten irradians (assembly GCF_041381155.1). Lineage (NCBI taxonomy): Eukaryota > Metazoa > Mollusca > Bivalvia > Pectinida > Pectinidae > Argopecten > Argopecten irradians. The sequence continues at coordinate 26,848,533 of NC_091137.1, read as the reverse complement.
AGCAACATAATATGCAATACGTTGCATATAGGAACGGTTGTCCTTATATGACCCGAGTTATTTCATGTAAATATATCATCATATAAACTATCATCTAATCAAGCATAAACGATAAACCACTGATCATAAACAATTAGCTACTTACCAAAAACAATCAACCACTTATTATAATAGCCCAAAATACTCTGGCCCTGACACCAGACTTAGACATTATGACAGAAAGATGTATGGTGTAGGACCAGAGCGCAGGGTATCTTGGGCTATAATCATAAGCGATCATCTGCCTAGCATAAACGATCAATCAATACAGCATTTAAGCACAGCCTCCTGAATTTGATGTGATGTGGAAGCCGTTAGTTATATATAAAAAAAACTATGATTAACTAATACGAATAAGTTTGATTTAGATGACTGTGTATAACTTAGTATTATGTACGTACGCATATTTTTTTATATTAATTTTGAATTGTGTTTCAAATTTTCCACGCCTTTTAAGGCAACAGGTACAATTCTAAAGCCTTACAAATTTTGTCTGCCCTGCAGGTAAGGCGTAAAAGTTGTACCTGCTGTCCATATTGAATGTACATAAAAGGGTTCTGTCCCTTTGCCGAGATACATCATAGTCTAACAGTGATGGTTCCTGCTCCTGGTAAACGTTCAGCATTAAAGGAGTGGGACGACTGGTTTGCCGGTTGTCCATTTGATGTGACCGGTTGAGGTATGTTACTAAGCATCGTCTCCTTCAGTAATTTAGCACTATAAAAGGACAATGAGTACCAAGTACATGAGATGAAAGTCCTATGATATTTTAGGACTATCACTCTAGACGTTGTGTTTAAGCTTTGTTGTGTCATTTTATGACATTAGAGTTCATGCCCTCTTTATTCTGCTGTCACACTGACGCAGGCCACCGAACACGGCCTCCTTACAGCCTGATATTGTATCTGTTCATTTGATCAGACTTTTATGTATCGCAACAATAAGGTGTTGAATAGATGAGATCAGAATCACTCTAACATGCCATTTAGTGTACATTGTTGCGAACAATTAACCTGGTCTATCTACCGGTCTACAATCTATTGTATATAAACAAATTGTAACGCTTGACATTTTTTCAATAACGTACTATTGGCAGGAGGTATTTGTCATAGACCTTTGACTGGATGATATTAAAACATTATATCGATCAATTAAGAAATATCGATTAATCAAATGGTGTTGACGACAATTTATTCAAATAAAATACATGTATACGAAATCCCTTTGTAAACGACGGTATACTTTCGTGTGATGTTATGCATACCGCGACCTTTATAACTTGTTAATTAAGGGTACACCGTTATTGATAAGTATGCCTGTTAACTCCCAATTAAATAAATCCACATATGCCCTTAGTTTCATACAATGCAATTCTACAAACAGTTCATGTGAAATATTGCTTTAGTACTCGTGTTAGTTTATATTCTTGAATTGTACATTTTTTAACTTGTGTAGGTAGCAGGTACATTTCTTACGTCCTGCCAGTGGGAATGACATGGTGATGCATTGCAATGTCTTGCATAAATCATAACAAATGGAAATAAGTTTTTTTGTGTTAAAAAACAGGAGACTAACACATAATGTATGTTACGAAAAGAATATTTGAATGTGCAATCGATACTAGCTACTTTGTCAGTACTTCGTGACGTGACTGAAATACAAAACATGGCAACAGGTTTTCAGCAGAGGTATCATAGTAATAGGATAAAATATGATAAATGGACCACAATTTTATATAAAAAACGATATTATTTTGTGATGATGTTATACAAAACATGTATTTTACGATATGTAGCATATCTCCTGAACCACTTACGACATGTAAACACCGTTTGTTTACTATACGTCCTGATATGTTTTTTGTAGGCGGTAACGAGACTGATTGACTTGTGACAGCACATGTACATATATTTCCACCCTCCGATATCGAGTCAAACTAACTGCGAAGAAGACAGCATAATGCTGTGGGTTTTATGTTGTTTTACCACAAACAACAATAACAGTTGGATTAAGAGCAGTTTCTTTAGGTTTTATATAAAAACAACCAATATAGGCAAGTGTGGATGGAATAAACCCGGCCAGTATATAAACCGTCTTTACTATTGCATAGTGTACAGATAAAAATGGCGCTGCCAGCATTGTTTCATTACATCATTTATATTTTGAAACATCATATGTAAAAATAGGGTGAACAATACGACAATTTCATAAGAAACCCACAATACAAGTCAAATCAATGTTTGAAGACAGCAATTTATTTAATTGTAACTGACAATAAATAAAAACAAATGGGATTATGCAGAGAAAGAACATATACAATACTGTAAGTACTGAAGGCTAAAGATTTTCATTATAAGAGTTATCTTTCTTTGTCCCGTTATAAAATTATTTCATTCAGTTTCTTTCAAACAGACATCCCTGGTCATTTGCATGTTTATCAAATGACCTTTCAGATGTTTATGGAAAACAAAACCCAATATGACAATTGAGTTGTCAAACGTGTCAATATCATCTTAAACTCATACCGAAAAAGATAATGAACCAAGACTAGTTCGATTTGTTTGTTTATTTGATAAAATAACGTTATAGTAGAGCCAGGGTCATTTAAGGACGGTCTCCCATGTTTTTGGTGTCTTGCGTGTGTGTAGTGCGAGGTGCGTGTTCCAAGAGACTACGGTATATTCGTGTTGTATCTTTTTGTAAGCGAAACTCTTGGCATTTTATAGTGCTATATCAGTGAAGCATGACGCCGAAGACACCAAGCAACACCCCCACCAGGTCACATTATAGTAACAATGGGAAAACCAGTCGTCTCTCTCCTTTATACTGATCGCTAAGCAGGAGCATAAACAACTTCTTTTTAGACTATTGTATGTCTCGGCCATGGGACAGAATTCAGAGAATCAATGAAAAAAATTTGAATGAGGAAAAAAAATGTGTACGATTCCAATATTCCAAACATAGATACATGCAACACTGTTTGTAATATAAAATAGCATAAGAACTGAAGATAATCGTCTAAAACAACACTTTATTGACCAAGGGCTTAATCACAAAAGGAGTATGTACTTTTACGGATGTTCTGGGGAAGTTTCACAATCTTTATATCACTGTTGATATATTTAAAGCTATTTACAAAAGTTAGATTACATAATTGTTAACGACTAATTCCATTATTTGAATTTTTATAACAGGTCTTGCAATTGAAAAGAGAATAAACAGAAACGATGAAACTATGCATGCACATTTACAATATCCAAGACAAAAGTTTTACAGCATTATTCCCTATCATTGAAAGCATTTGATTTTGTATATCTGGTGTACATCTTCTATTATTTGCAGCAGCACCACCAAATACAACACAGGATGATTAAACCCGTAATTCCTCCGCCTCCACCCAGTCCAATATACAATACGGAATTCGAGGACGAATCTGCAGAATAAAATATTTGGCCATTTAAGTTTATTAAAGTTTTGAAAGTATCATTCGAAAGAGTACATTAAAATAATTGAATAAAACAAAAATGTGAACAAAGTTATTTTTTAGTCTAAAACAAGTTCATTATTATTTACATTTCAAAGTATCGAACATATGCATTGAAACCCATCAAATATGAAATATTTGGCTTTTTCAATATACACGCTAACAAACGCCACCGCCATGAATTTGGTCATAACAAATTGGTTGTAGTAATTGTTAATTCAAACATACCCTCCGTGTCAGACTGGGACATCACCATTTGTACAGTGACGGTCAAACCTGAAAAATGGAAACAGAAATAATCCATTATATGAAAATTAAACATACATGGATTCCAACCAATTATTAGACTGAACGCCCTATTAACAATTTAAATACCAACCAGTGTCATTTAAGGACAGCCTCCCCTTGCGTGTTGTGTAAGATTCCTTACCGAAACCTGATGCCATATGCACCCTGGTCATATTATACTGATAACGGGTTAATCAATCGCCCTGAATGCTAATCAGGAACAAATATATAACTATGATATACCACGGCGTGTCTCTGCCGGGCGACATAACCCAGAAGCTTCATCACAGGACACTCGAGGCCAAAACTGAAGCAGATTAAGGCAGACGTTAGGAAGAAATTAGAATAAAATCCTGCTGCCTCAATACAATACGGAGATTTTTAGATCCCAAAACGACGTGGGTAAAGTACAAATTTACCGTCGATTAGTCCCACTATCTGGTCATTATGACGTAATGATTTGATATAATATTTTGTAAAGCTTTATATACGTGACTGTAGGTATCCATTATGAACACTACTAATCTTCTCAACCGAAATGCAAGTGAACTCACTGATAAAACTCCATATCATCAGTCTGGTAATAGGCCGAAGTACTACATCCATAGCGACAGAACCAAGGTAACAATTCTTAAATAGAAAAAAACCATTGGTTATAATACCGACACATTGAAGTACATAACTCAGATTTAAAAGAATGCATAATTCAAATCAAAGGACGAACCGTGAACAAAATATTAATTTTCATTTTCTAGATTAAAAACAAATACAATTTCTTAATTAAAATCAAAAAAACTAGGGCAGATTATGAACAAATAAAATTTACAATTGCATTTGCTAGCGGTCCTGGTTTATAAAAAAAACATATTTCCAAGGGGTAGTGCAATAAAAACGGAAAAATACAACTTTATCTACTGTCATTAGAATAATGCTATTTAATCAAATGCAATTCAGATACAAAATTTCATCGGATCGCTACTCTATTTTTAATGTGTTTAACTCTCTATCAACAAAATTTTAATATTTAAATTACTTATAGTAGGAGAGGCAAAACTTATTATAATGGCGCTGGTCGTGTTTCTGAGAAGACATTTACAGTCTCTACTTCTTTGAATATGGAACAGTGTTTGCGTGTTCAAGTATAATTTCGAAAATTTCATGACTGACATTTACTTATCGCGGGTATATTAACAGCTCGACGCTGCACAAAGAATCGACCTAGGTATTTAAATGTAAAACGTCTTATTATATAATTTGCTAGCGTAACACGATACCTTACCTGGCGGCATTGACATAGCAACGCGAAGCATTAAAACAAGATGTTTACCTTGGTCGGCGAAAACGTATATTGCCAATGTTTATGTTTACCATTTGCAATGACGCTTTTCACGTTATGCATTGATACTTAACTTTCAAAAATGTAATTTATTGCATATCGTTGGAGAAAAAAAAATATATATGTGATATATATGTAGTATATATAGACATATTTGATTTTTTCGTTCGAGCTTATCGGGCTTTTAAGACTATACAGGTCAAACAGATTCCTGGCTTCTTTCAAGTGTACTTACTGTTTATGAGGAATATACATACCCTTTACGTAACATCGAAAACCATCCAAATTTACATTTTCTGCCATTGTTTTTGTCACGAAATTAGAAACAAAATCTAAACAAAGCCTTTTCTAAGTAAACATTTTCCCCTTATTTCATTATAAAGTTGTTTTCCTTCTTATGATGTTCATTCTCAATTTGCAATAGCCTTTCCTCATTCCAAAAATAATCGCTTTATGTATTTCTGGCCTAAACAGCAATGTTGCTCAAATTTACTTATTTTTATTGATCGAATGTTTTCACGTTTCATTGGTGCTATTTGTTGGAACCTACTAACTTTTGGCCTATTCCAATACTAGCAAAACGCCGGTTTTACATTAACCTAATTTGATGAATCTTTCTTGCTTTTAAACAGTTTCAATAAAATGAAAAAGGCTACAGTATATTATTTTGGATTAATACACTTTATTATCGTAGCCTATTAATACAACATGAACAATAATAGAATGCATTTTATAAGATTAAAATCATTGAATTAAAAATATATTGAAGTAATTTTAAAATTAATGTAATAAGAATAATAAGAAATCCAACTATCGTATTGATAGAACAAACAAATGTAAAGTTAGCACTTACCGTAATGATGTGTTTCGCGTTCAAAGGATCTGTTGTGTAGCTAAAGATTTTAGTGAAACCATTTATATACTTGTTACCATAGGTACACAGATCACGTGAGAAAATATTACAAAAGATATTGTGTTGACAGTTAAATTTTTTTTTTTCATTATAAAAAGCATTATAAAATTACTACTTAAATAAACAAAAATAGAAAACAAATTTAAAACTTAAAAACAACATTTAGATAAGTGTGATAAGTCGTATATTATACCAAATTTGGGGATAGTATCGGGTCTAGTTTCCAGGAAGTGGTTAAACGCGGAAGTTAATTTACCAAGAAAACACGTGGAATCATTAACAAATTACCACCGATTTCATAGAGATAAAATAGTAATAAAGTTTAAATGATCGAAGTTATTGAATAAAATGTTCTTCACCACGAAATAAGAATACGCATAGTATTACTGACACATTGAGAGTATTATGTAAAGGACGAATTATTATTCATAAAGAAAAATCAGGTCAATTTGCATGATAAAGTCATGTTTAAACATACCACAACAAAAGTAATTTTATATCAAAATCAAAGTAAAGGATTGCGCTCCGTGGGGGTTTTAAATCATTTGACTTTCTGTCAAACTTTTCAAGGATGATCCCTCAATAAAGGAAACCTATTATACACTGCAGAAAGTCGGGCAGGAAGGATTACAAACAAGAGGCCAAAGGGTCCTAACGTGATGATAACCAAGACAGCAGTCGTACCGGAAATTAATTGGATATGATGTTGATTTGGGGAAAAAAATAACGCTTCAGCTCAATCACACTGGTAGAACTCGAGAAGTTCAAATGTGTTTTAAGATGGCGCCCGTGACAACCATTTTTAAATTTGAATCAACCCGAAAAATAACAACATTTGGTCGGGACCATGTCAGGATCATTTCAGGCACGTTTCAGCCAAATTACAAAGGTAGAACTTCAGATATGTTTTCAGGATAGTGGCTGTTGTGGCCATGTTGGATTTCGGATCAATCCAAACGCACTGGTAGAACTTGAGAAGAAGTCGAAAGTGGTTTTTTAAGTTGTCCATCTTGGGCTTTGGATCAATCCAAAAAGTAGGAAAATCTCCGGAGACAGGATGTTGGTAGAGGAGTTTCGGAAGAAGCTGCCAATATCTTGGCAGAACTCTCATGGAGGAAAGGCACTAACAATGCTTACAACAGCTGTTGGAGTCAGTGGTGTTGCTAGTGCAATAGAAAACAGTTTGATTCATTTCGGACCCCCGTGGTAAACGTTGTTAACTATCTTTCTGAGCGTTTCGAGAGGGGAGATAAATACAGGACCCTCAACTCTCGGATATCTGCTATTTCAGCATTTCACGAGATTGTTGACGGAACTAAGGTGGGTCAGCATGACCTTGTAAAGCGTTTCTTCAATGTTAGACCTCCACAACCTAGGTATATGGGCACATGGGATGTTCATATGGTATTGAGTTATGTCGATTTCGAATCAATGTCTGTTCTTTCAGATAAGATGTTGACATTGAAGGTCAGTATGCTATTGGCCTTAACTTCAGCGAGTCGAATTTCTGAGCTTTGCGCTCTAGACACAAAGTTCATGTCGGATACAGGTTCCAAATTTTCTTTCAAGTTAGCCAAACTTACAAAGTCTCGTCGTGTTGGAGACCCCTCTATTGAAGTTGTGTTTCAGGCTTATGTAGAAAACCCCAATTGTGTGTAGTACAGACTCTCAGAGAATATATGACGAGGTCAGAGTCTTGGAGAAATCGTGACGATACTAGTCGAACCCAGATTCTACTTAGTTAAGTAGAGCCACACAAACCGGTTGTCTCGTGTACAGTTGCGGGCTGATTAGTTTCACTGTTAGGTTTGGCTGGCGTTGACACTGACAAGTTCAAGGCACACTCTACCCGTAGTGCCTCTACTTCAAAAGCTCGGGCAATGGGGCTATCTTGCCAGGAAATAAAGGAGAGAGGCCAATGGTCAAAAGTCTCCACGTTCAGGAGACATTATTTGAGGGAATCTTCTAATCTATCAAGTAAAGATAAATTTCAGAAAGCAGTGTTACCTGTAGGTTAGTACAGATGTATGCTTTAAACATAATATTTATATCTTATTGAGGTTTGCGATATGAAATTGAGAATTTCATCAGTGCATGTAATGCACACAATGAAATAAGAATTTCATGAGCAAACCGAAATAAGATATAATTCCCAGGACCCTTACCCACCCTCTTTCATGCTTACAAAGTTATCTTTGTATTGGTTTTTATAACAAATGTGTTGTTTAGTATACATGGAATGACTTCATGTACATGATTTCCTTTTTATACACATGCATGAGCAAAGTTGGCTTGCGTTCCATATAAGTTTCCTTCGTTCTATGTTACAAGACGGAAGAGCGCAGGTGATGTCTAGACAGAGAATGGGGACTCGTTAGACGAGTCGACAGACCGACGTCCGTCCATGGATTTTGGAATTTATATGTAATTTTGATGTTTGATGCAATAAATATTGCAGTGTTTAATGTTTCTCTTTTTTTTACGTTTTCCTTTACTATCATTCTTCCATTTTTAAAACTGAAGATCTCGCGTTGAGACTTTCCAAGCCTCGTTTTGGCGAGACTTTCGCTTTGCAGGGCTTGATGTTTAGCATGATGCCGTAAATGCAAAATTATATCTTATTTCGGTTTGCTCATCAAATTCTAATTTCATTGTGTGCATTACATGTACTGATGAAATTCTCAATTCTTTCTATGGTGATTATTCAAATTCTAGTATTTTGTTTATTCCGTATTGTATTGATTTGTAATAAATAACATTGACGGCAAAATAAAAACTTTAATTTTTTATTACTTTTCATCTATATTTCCATTGAGTGTCAAAATCGATATTCAAATTACAACTTTTTTCTAATGGGCTATTATTTCATTCAGTCTGAACATACGCATTTTTTTAAATGATCATCCAGATGTTTTATGGAAAACAAGCCTCAGGATGATCTTTGAGTTGTCACTATATTGATTTTTTTGCAAAACATAGGGAGAAAAATTCGAGCTAACTAATCGAAACAACCGTTAGTGTTTGATCATATCAAATATCTTAATGTGACATCGACAAATAGTGTATAGTTTGTATCGCTGGGTTCTAGCTGAGACACACCATAGTCTATACAAGTGGTAATTTTTCTACTCCTGCTTAACATTTTTGTCCGTTGTAAGTATAGTGTGATCGGTTTTGCGTGTTTGCGATAGTTTAAAAAAGGCAAAAGATTCGACTATTGCAAACAGAGATAACATTGTTTGTAGTTAAATTCATATATAAGCGGCTGTCAGACGGTTTGTTTAGAAAAGGTAGATACTTACGTGTGATGATTGGCCCTCATGTACTGCCAAACTGTTATCGATAACTAAATATTGTGATACAATGTACTAAGTATCCTGACCGGATAACGTTTGCTAACAATGCTGCGTTTGAAGGAATGAATGTATATTATTCTTTACATTTTTAAAATATGACAACTTACAGCATACAAAAGACAATGTATGGTTTCGGTATTATGTGGCCCTAATGTCGTCAAATCTTAAAATCAATACGCATTTTTGTTATTCCTGGAAGAAAAATTCAGTAAATCGATGTACCTGGAAATATAGTAGGTGTGTAACATGTGGAATATGTGTGATTTTGATACATAACCGTCTGGCGCGGTTTCGGCATGTAAGATGCATATGTAATTATATCATATTACATTGTAATTGATCACCAATATCAACTTTAAATGCTCTTTCAGACTAAATTAAATTTTTCGTTCAATAAAACATCTATGGTTACACGCACCTCGCACTTCACACACTCTACACACTGCATACATGGGAGGCCGTCCTTACATTACCCTGGCTGTTAATAGGACGTTAAAATAGTCAAACAAACAAAATCGAATATCAACAAGATACTAATTACAAGGATATTATGTCATATTTAGCAACATGTATCGACATGCTAAAATATTTGGGTTATATGAAGAAACCATCATCATTTTGTATGAAAACGGAGATTGTATCGATACTACCTGAGAGAACTTTAAACGTAAATGAATGTGGGGTATGCAAACATGGCTGGTTTAACTGTGAAGATGAGATTAGGTAACGTCGGCTAATAGATCATACGGGTGTTAAACCATCGTTGCAACAGTAGAGGGAACTATAAGTACAAAAGAACATTTTAGATTTAGAGACAAACAGAAGATAACGCACAATTAAGTTGGTTATACGGTAATCAATTTTGTATTGTCTTGTGTATATAAAAAAAACAACCCAAAAAACGCGAGGATATTCACGACGTACTAAGTGTGTAAGTTATTAGATTACTAAAACACACGTGTAGCCTATAACGTAACGCACGAGCCTAACCGGACAATGGGGTGTCAGTTTTGTTTAGGAAATAACATCCTAGCCTCTTATATGTCCCATCCACATAAAGGAACCCCAAAACAGTGATCTAATAATCACATTCGGTCACAATACACTAACCATCAGAAAAGTAAGGATGGGCATAATCAATATAAAATAACAAACGAAATGAAGACAATCGACTAAAACAATACTTTATTGACCAAGAGCTTAATTACAAAAGGAGTATGCAATTTAAATTTGGACGGATGTTCTTGGAACGTTGCACAATTTCCATAGTATGTATACTGTTGACATATTTAAAGTTATTTAAAATTGTACGTTTTGAGCGCATAATCTATAACGACTAATTACATTAATTGTAGTTTGATAACAGGTCTTTTAATTGAAAAGAAGATATACAGAAACGATGAGACTATGCATGTGTGTTGTACATTTTCTACATTCAAAAAAAGCTTCGAAACATCATTTTATATATTGAATGCAATTGATATTGCTAACATATTCGGTGTAGATTGTCTATTACTTCTTGCAGCAGCAATACCAAATACAACACAGAATGATTAAACTCGAAATTCCTCCGCCTCCACCAAGGCCAATATACAATGTGGAATTCGAGGACGAATCTGTAAAATAAAATAACACAGATTGGCACGATGTCTGACCATTCAATTTTTTTAATTTTCAAAAGATAATTCGATAAAGTAATTGAATAAATAAAAATAATTTCTGCACGTAAACAAATTATTTTTATCTCAAAAGTGAATAAACTCATGTGGTCCAAATTATGATTTTGTTTTTGCTTACATGTTATCCAAAGCACTTGCAACATGGCAATATATTTATTATTATGGAATTATATCCATTAATATAAATTTCACTATAGACGCTAACGCCAACGCCACGGGTTGGTTATAAAACAAAATGGCTTTAGTAATTGTTAATTCAAACATACCGGTCGCAGGAGTCGTGCCAGACTGGGACCAGACCATTTGTACAATGATGGTCAGACCTGGAAATGGAAACAGAAATCCGATACACAAAATTAAGACTTGGATTCCAACCATTTATTAGGCTTAACGCCCTATTAAGAATTTATGTGTCATTTAAGGACGATCTCTCCTGTATATTACGCGGGTGTATGTGTATGTATTGCGTGCTGTATATTTCTGTGTAATAGTAAAACTGCTGTCCAGATACAGTGTTATCTCCTTGAAGCCTTCTGCCATATACACTGACCCCGATCATATTATACTGACATCGGGTAAAACAGTCGCCCTTAGTGCTAAGCAATCACATATTCTACAACTATGATATAAAAATCAAATAATAAATATATCATTAACATTCTACACCAACGATTGAGCGAACGGACAATAATTGTCATTTTACCACTATAACATATAGGTCTTATAAAAACCGCAGAACCAAATGATTTCGCTATATACGATATGTTAACGTTTGCCACTGTCCAGGTTAAATGGAGTTTTCAAGTCTGGTCACCTGTTATTAATTTTGAAGAATGGCATCTCGTATACCTGTGATTAAATGTAATTAAGATCTACCATCTTGCTGAACTTTTATGTGTGGGTGCCATCTTATGTTGAATTCCACCAAAAATTGACCAATATATTCATGAAATTCCCATTTTGATTACCCCGCCTATCAGAAACACACTTGACAGAGTTTTAAAATGTCTTTACATATTGTACATCTACATGTATTGCCCAACACATTAAACTTTTGAAACTGATGCGTCCTGAATACCCAATAAGCAGGCTCCGAAACATTCACCTCTCTATGAAATCTTGTGCCCAAAAGGGGATTTCCAGAATTCTATTTTTGGTTTGATTCTGCGGTCCCTTAATGGCACTTTCAAATAATAATATTTTCTTTTCAAAGATGAGTGAGAATCTTTAATTGGTCAATGATGATAAAAGTGTTACCTTGTTGCTTTAGTAACTGATGAAAAATTCAAATATTGCAAATGTTTGTCTTTAATTTATTGAGGTAACTACTTGTTGGCGGTGAAGCGCTTGTAACGAACTTCATCTACCGTATTTGCCGTAATAAGTGGGCGCTTATTTGTGAACCAAAATGTGAGTTGTGGACGATTATTGTCATATTTTAACTCTTTCTGTACCAATGACAAATTAAAACATGTAAAGGATCCGCAAGTTAATCTAATAGGGATGCAATGCTTACAGTATGTTAGAGGCATCACATGTTGTAAAACATCATTAAATCTATGGGATGGGGCGTTTATAGAACTTCAACTCCTTCTCCAGAAAAGGGGAGAGACGCTTATTACGGCGAATACGGTATATAGACATGTGCGTATCTGAGGGTATCCATTGTTGACACTACTAGTCTTGATTTAAGTGAACTCACTGATAAAACTCCACATCGTCAGTCTGGTAATAGGCCGGAGTACGACATCCATGGCGACAGAATCAAGGTAACGGTTCTAGATCAGAAAAATGTATTGGTTGATATAATTGGTATTTCTAGACTCATTAAAACATATATTCTTAGTTCAGAATAAAATACAGGAGGACAAACTATGAACGAATAAACTGCCCTGCAGGCAGGGCTTAAGAATTGCACATGCTGTTCATAAAAGACGACTAAATCTAGGATATTTTTTGTTTTCTTCTTCCTACCAAACTTTCTTCTTCCTAACGTCTCCCTTGTCACCACCTCGCTTTTATCCTTCTAATGAACACTCGCCCCTGTGAGGTAGGCTCTGGGTTCTGTCCCCTGGCCGAGACACACCAAAGTCTATAAATGTGGCAGTTTCTACTTCTGCTTAGTGCTCATACTACAGGGAGTAGGACGACTGCTTCGTCCGTTGTCAGTATAACGTGACCGGATGGGATGTGTTGCTGGGGGTCTTTGGCAGCATTTTCCAGTGATATAGCACTATAAAAAGTGTGACAGTTTCACTATACAAAAAGATACAGCACTAATATACCGCAGTCTCCCAAAACACGCACTACGCACTTCATACACGCTACAATCGGCATACCTGGGATGCCGTTCTTATATGACCATGGCTGTTAATAGAATTTAATCAAACAAACAATAAATGAACGAATAAATATAGTATTACTTTTTCTAGCGGGTTGGCTTTAAAAAAGAAAATATTCTTTGTTTAAAGTACTACTATCCTCAGTAAATACATGTAACCCTTCTCATTAATAACATTCTTATTTCTACCCCTTTGTTCTAGACTCATCAAACAGTAAATCATTTCTTATAGCGACATTACTGGCCAATGTGTCTTTTGTCAAATATACATATGTGAGTTTCTGCTTTTGTCCTAATTGTTTGTTTATTGCCTCGTGTGTTGGTTTGTTGTATAGACTGTTGTCTGTTCGTGAATGGTGTATGCACATGTGCTTGTTAATGAATATATTGTCATTGTTTACCTCTCCACATAATTGTACCTACTGCTACTTATAAATTACATACATACATGTAACAAATTCCACATTATTTGACTGATTCTAAGCTATAAAACAGTTTGTTCCGATCAGATTTTCTTATATCCTTACTTTATAAGATTGACTCTTCATATCAATTAATCATTCATATTATGTAATTTAACCTTTGAGAATATGTCAACGGACATTGTATGGTTTCTTTGTGGTTGTTTGGTATTATCTTCTTCTTTAACTGTGTGTTGTTTTTGTATGATTTTCAAAAAAAAAATTCAAAATGAATAAACAGTAGATTAAAAAAGAAGGGAAAAATACATAGCAACGGGAAGAACACAAACGAAGTACATTGTATTTACCTAGCTCAATGCTTATCCTTATCTTTGAACCATAAATAAATTACTGTTTATACAGGCAACGTAAAAGTTCTTAGCGTAAAATAGAAAAACATTCCAATTTTTATATTCTGTCATTGTTTTTGTCACGAAATTAGGATTCAAATCGTATCGAAATCTTATATCTGTTTAAGCAAACCTTTTTCTAAGTAAACAATTTTCCTTTTCCTTTGAAGGCACTACTATTTCATAACAATTTTGTTTAATTCTCGATTTGCCGTCGTCTTTCCTTTTCATTGTAAAATCAACGGTCAATGGCCTTTACAGAACGTTTTTCATAGTGTTCAAATGTACTTATGTCATTGATCGAGGTTTTTAACGTTTTGATTAGAAAAATTTGTATCATCTATGCGCCTATTTTTTTAATCTACTAACCATAAGCCTGTTCCGTTTTTCTTCAATATGCAATCAGAATACTAATCAAACACTGGTTTTGCATTAATCGTATTTTGATGAATTACTCTTGCTTTTACACGTTTTCGATAAAATGGTAGCTAAAAAATACAACATGAAAAATGTGGAATAACTTTTATAATATTTAAATGATTTGATATAACAATTTTGAAGTAATTTCAACATGAATATTATAAAACTCTAGATTATCATATTAATAGAACAAACAATTGTAAAATTAGCTCTTACCGTAATGTGTTTCCCGTTCGAAGGAGCTGTGGTTTATAGTTAACGTTTTCAACGAAACCTTATATATACTTGTTACCATAGCTACACTGATCACGTGAGAAATCATTACAACAAATATTGTGTTGACAGTTTAATTCAATTTGTTATTATGTATTATGTATTTCTACGCAAATTAACGAAAATAGAAATGAAATTAAAAACTAAAAAACAATATGTAGAAAAGTTTGAAAAGTCGTATATTATCCCAAATTTGGGGATTTGTATTGGGTGTAGTTTCCAGGAAGCGTATTAACACGGAAGTTAATTTACCAAGAAATGAGTGGAATCCCCTTATTGCGGGTAAAAATGAATTATTAACTAATTACTTCGATTTCGTTGAGCTAAAACATCAATAATGTTTATACGAACGAATATATTGAATTTCATAATGTATTAACAACAAAATAATAATACAATAAAACGAAGCGCAGCGTACTATATAAAGGGCTAAATATTATTAATAAGTGTAAAGCTGATCAATTTGTATGATAATGTCATGTGTCAACATTATATACCACAACAACATTAATTTTATATCACTAAGGATTGAGTCCATGTAAGTTCTTTAATCATTAAAGGTTCTGTCAACATTTTCATGGTCAAGGGTCAAACTATGATACACTGCAGGAGCAAAACCAATGCAGTCACTCGCCTTTTAGTTCATGGCGCCCTCAGATATAATCATACTATCTTGGTAATCAGATCCTTCATACTGTGATATACCGTTTTGGAATTGAAAACATAATAATAGACATATTCTGCCTAAATAGTTAAGGTATAAGCCTCTCTATAAACAAGTGATATATCGTGTATACCTATACATCTCTTCTTAGGTTACTTGAACATAACTAAGTTGATCAAACGTGTGTATGCATCGGGCCTAACCTTATGTATTATCGTTGATTCTTATCTTGTTGTGTTGATGAATTTTTGGCAAAAAGTCATTTTCGTCGCCTAATAACAATGCCACTATGTTTACTAGCGTCTATAGCATATACAAAGAGCGCCTTTTTAACTTTACAAAAACACGTATTTCTATTAAAGTTATATGTGCCTTAACTGTGCGAACATTTCGACATTTTTCCCGGTATGTATTGAAAACTACCAGGTTTGATGAATTTAGTTGTGAAAAACATATAAGTGGGCAGACATTCATGTATGGTGTTTTGTAAACATTAGTAACAACACAGTATTTACGCGCTTTAATCGTTTTATTTGTGTCATATATATGTTCAGACAGAAACATACCATCGTTTTACATTTTTAATATTACAGTCTAAATGTGAAATAAAATTGTAGATTACAAGTTGGCGTCATGGTCTGACCGTATGTTCACTGTAAATGTAAACATAATGAGTTTTGGCAGAATTGGAAAAATCGTTTTCGGTTATTATTTGCACTCGTAAAATTATTCATTGTAAGTCATGTTATTCTCAAAAACTGGATAATTTTTGTGGGTGGATCAAATATTAAACTTTCTGATTCTTGAGTTTGAAAATTACGGTACCTATAATTAATATTATTTAGACGACGCGGCTTCAGCATGTGAGGTGTTACGTTCTGTACCAATGCCCTATATGAAATGAAGTACTGATTGCGCACGCATCCACCAAAAGCAAGTCGATTATGTTGTATCATTGTTTTGGTGTTAATTTGATACATATTTACATGATTAAACGCCAGTTATTGTTCAAATGTGCCCTGTCGGCGATGGAGCATCATTAAGCAAATGCTATCATTTCTGTTGTCAGTATAGTTGTCCTGAGTGGAGTTTGTTTATAAGTTTCTATTCCATTAAAGTATCACATGTGTGTCGAATGAAAACATTTCATAAAAATCAGATTAAACTATTAAACTATTAAAAATATTAATTCTGTCCCACATGTAAGACATAAGAATTGTACCCGCTGGCGCTTGCCCCATTTCATTAAAAAAACTCAACTAAATGGTATACATATTATATTTCATATTATTTTTTAGACGGACCTTCAATGACCCTGTGTTAAAACCGTTGATTGTGCAATTTCGTTCTTGAAATGCTCGTAATATGATAGAATATCTCAGTACGAGGACCTGAACCTGGTACCAGTCCTTCAAACTAATGAAGTACAAGAAATCATATATTTATATCTATATATGCCAAATAAACAGTGAAAACCTTTAACGCGGTTTTTCATTCTTTATAAATAAAAATCCTTTTTAAATTTAAATAATATGTTAAAGATTAAGAATTACATTAGAATTTACACTTTTTATTTTAAATTCAAATGTTTATAAAGTTTCTTTTTTTTCAGAATTAACGTTTGAATTATTTGTCAATTGTTGCCGTATCGAAACAGGATGAAAATCTCAGAATCATCAGGAGTTATCGATCTTTAAACACAGATACATCTTTTCTGTAAACGAGTACATATTATATTTCTTTGCAACGTTATGGTGTAGTTATATATCACGCTCTATTAATTCGAATGCTTTGATATTGAAGCAATATTAAATGTTGGTGTTTTGATTATTCTGTCTCTGTTTTGGTTTATTATACATAATATTAATGACAAAAAGAAAATTTCACATTTTAATTTGTTATTGTTACAAGTGTGAATTATCCTGTATTCATTCGACAGTCTGTTGATAAATATCATGGACGAAGATAATAATTGACATACACTGTTCCATGTTTGTTTCAGTTTTACGGTTCATCGACAACTAATGTCATTTAGGGACAAACTACAAATCATGTAATAGATCCAAAAGATAGATATCTAATGATTGCATCTAAAAGGTCAGGTTAAAACATAGACAAATAAGAAGGTACAACACAGATTGTAAATTTTGATTTGCTAAAAAGATTGTTGCTATGCATATGGTTCTCCTCTCACTGTTTAACATAGTTTAGTGCATTGTATTATTTTTGACACAGGAGATATGTCGTAAGACACCATAATATTTTCAGTATCTCAGGGAGATCGGCATATTTAATAAAATATAAACGTTTGTCATCTTATCATATCTATTTAACATCATATCTTTTCATCATCAGTATTTGCGAGTTTTCCTACGTTTTTTAACCAAAACTATTTGATCCCCTCACTGTTCAACTATTGGCCAGATACCACTATATAGTTTGATGCCAACTGTTACTAAGTCAGTACTTAAAGAGTCAGTTCTGTATGCCAACTGTTACTAAGTCAGTATTGTACTTAAAGAGTCAGTTCTGTATGCCATTCGTAATAGTATTTAGTACTTATGTCACTTCCTTGTAATGATTAAATTAGAAACCATTTTATATTGCTATCCTGCATAAATTCCAAACATCATGTCCTCACCGGGCTAATTGATATTGACAAGGGATAGACCTATCGTCATATTCCTATAATAGTTAATTACGTTAAACATGTACAGAAACTACTATTTGAATGGTTTAAAAAACAAACATATTAGGCCGGGATCTAGGGGGGGGGTCTACGTGCACCCCCCACAACTTAACGAACCAATGTTTTTCTGAAGCCTTATGACCCACTGATAACGAAATCGAGAGGTAACATTGTATAAACTGGGATGAACTTCCGGTTATGACGTCATCAAGATGGCCGCCATATCGAATTTCACTAAAGGTTGAAAAATAGTCATAACATTGACATTTTTCAACCGAAGAAGACAAATGAGGCATCAAAATGACCACAATAGAACAACAATTACATATCAGGACCATATAAACCAATATATGTAGTTATTTCTACGCAGGAAATGAATAAATCGGATTTTAAGCTAAAAAATTGTAATTTTTTAGCAAATTTTTCATATTTGGCTTGACGCAGCAAAAATATTTGCCAACAGCAAACTATTATTTCTAATCAGTTATTTGACCTCTTATCAATCAGTTAAAACAACACCAACAAAAAAAAAAATGTTAACATTGTATAAGCTCCAGTTATGACGTCATCAAGATGGCCGCCATCTCGAATTTCACTAAAGATTGAAAAATAGTCATAACATTAACATTTTTCAACCGAAGTAGACAAATGAGGCATCAAAATGATCATAATAGAACATCAAATTCATATCGGGACCACATAATTCAATATATGTAGTGATTTCTAGGTAGGAAATGAAAAAATCGGATTTAAAGTTCAAAAATAATAATTTTTAGCAAATTTTTCATATTTGGCTTGACGCAGCAAAAATGTTTACCAACAGCAAACTATTATTTGTAAACAGTTATTTGACCTCTAATCACTCAGTAAAACAATAAAATATATAGAGATACAAAACAGAATTATTGTTATATACCATCATTAAGTTTACAAAACATTCACTGGGTGCGTATACTGGGTATATGCTATTTTTCTAAATCCAAACCGCTGACACTAGTT